>NW_020955556.1:534201-558853 GCF_003031625.1 Empidonax traillii
CACACACACACAGAACACACACAGACACACAACACACACACACACACACACACAGAGCTGCTGTTCCTGGGGACATGAACACACTAACACACACAGAGCTGCTGTGCCTGGGGACAGGAACACACTAACACACAGACACACACACACACACACAACACACACACACACACACAGAACACACACACACACAACACACACACGGAGCTGCTGTGCCTGGGCTGCACTGGGGACAGGGCAGTGTCTGGGGACATGCTGAGAGGAGGGGCAGCAGCTGCAAATCTGGTCAGTAAGGCCTGCTCAGAGCCAACTCCTGTGAGCCTGGCACTGCTCGTCACTTCTGGGGTCCTCCTTGCACTGATGTGGTGGGGTCTGTTCCTGGTGGCAGGGTATTCCTCGTACAGAAAATGGACATCTAAACAGTCTGAAATCTGACTACGTGGACTGCAGCTATGGAAGACCCAAGTTCCATTCCTTTCTCCTTTTGCTTTCCATCAAAGAGGAGAGATCCTGGATGACCAAATTTTTGCTCCTTTGGGGATGGTGGATGTAGCAGATTTTTCTGTTGTTCTGTAGTTCTGTAAGAAACCATTGCAGATGAGCAGAGGACAGAGCAGTTGGGAGTGGTTTTGAGAGCAGTGTGCATTGCTGTGCTCATTCTGCTCAGTGCTTTGTACAGGCAGTCACAGGGATCAGAAACTGGGGCTCTTCTTGCGCTCCCAAAATGGAAAATGTTCACTAATGCAGGTCTGTTCTTGCTTCTTTCTGTCCTCGAGGATCTCGAGCCCTACATAGATTCAAGACTTGCACACTTGTTTGCTTGCTGTGCTGAGAGAACAGTCCATGTCTACCAGTTTTTCGTGTCCTCTGCCATCCCAGCTCTACTGAAAGGGAACCCATGGTTGTGTTTCCAAAGCCCAGGTACCATTCCATGGGTGATACAACTGGATTTACTGGCAGAGTTGATTCTTTGGCTGATCCAGCCAAGGGAGCAGATGGAGCATCAGAAAAGGGGACAAATGACCATCAGACAAAAGGCTGCCAAAGGCTAAAACTGTCAAATCCTCATTTTTGTTTGGAAATGCAGACAGCAGTTGGTAATTCCTTTTGGAGTTCTGCACCTGGCTGCTCTGTAGCACCTCCACAAGAGCACTGCTCTGATGAGGGATCTGCTGTGTCTCACCTTGCTGGGATGAAGAACAGCAGTTCTGAGAGACAGAGCAGAGCCTGGAGAGGAGAAGAGCTGGGAGTCTCACAACTGGACTGAGGTGAGGAGCTGCTGGGTGCAGGATGCTCTGAGTCAGGAGACATGGAATGTGAGATGTAAAATATTCCAGACTGTTAAAGAAAGCTCAAGTCCAACTTCATGCCTTCCCTCTTTAAAATACCACATCTGCCTCTGAAGCTTCTGAACAGGAGATGCAAGTTCAGAAAAAACACTTAAATAGCACAGTTGCTTTGTTACAACTCTGTGATTTACTGTTGGCCCTTTTTTTCAGAGACTGTTACAAGCTAGGAAGCAAATATTTCAGCTTTAGACTGGTTTATTATTTTGGAGTCTAAAAATATTTATATTAATTGGTGAATATAATTTCCAAACCAAAATTTTCTATCTACCATTACACCTGTCTGTACTTATGAATGTGATTAATGTTATCACATCCTAACAGGTGTTCTATCAAAGTCACTGGCACAAAAATCAGACTAGTACTATAGAGTATTTGAATAATTTATTTCCTTTATTCTGAGCTTTAGCACTTCATGACTTGTGTAACGTGGCCTCTCCCTCATTCAATTGATTGCAAATTAGAAACCTTAATAGCAGCTTCTTATTGGGAAATTGTACTGTTGAATATATCTTTATAATCTAAAATTAACCAAACATGGCAAAAATTATCTAACATCACAGTTCTTAACTAATAAAAGGAAAATCAGCATGTTAAAGAATGAAATTATGCATCTGTCAAACACTGAGCAGCTGTGAACCAGTGAAATAATGGGCCCTGGCATCGAGCACATTGTAACTGCTGCATATTAAAGGAATGTAATATTACAACTACATAGCAAGGATGTTCAGCAACCCAAATTCTTTGGTTATCAAAATTAATGACCAGCGTGACATTATTAATTTGTAATGCTTGTTATTCTTGAGGGATATTTGGAATGACTGATTTATTATGGTGTTCAGATGAGTCCAGGCAAGTGAAAAATTTAAAAAAAAAAAAGATGGTTATGTGGAGAAATGGGGGTTGGATATTCAGGTGATGAGAATTTCTTCTACAAAAGGAGATTGCCTTGGCTGAGACTGGCCCAGGCGGGTTTCTTGGGGGGAGCAGGAGTGTTTGTTTCAATGTCAGGGTAAAACTTTTGAATACCTCTTATTCCTGGAACAAAAGTATTTGTTGCCCTTTGTGGCAGATTGTCAGAGCTGCCAGACTGCATTCCTTTGGGCCCTCGATGGCTCAGGGCAGGCTTCCAGCTGAGACCACTGCTCTGGTCTTCCTCTGCTTTAGGAAGGATCCAGCCAAGGAGGCAGAGGCTGCTTGGGCTCCTTTAAATGCTTTAAAATGCTTTAAAAACCAAATCCTGGGGACTGTGCCCATTTCAGTTCTGGTGCTCTTTAGTTTCCAGTGGTCCTTGAGTGGAGATCTGGTGGATCTGTGGTGTGTGTGGTCACATGGACTCATTTCCAAGCTTGCCTGATACCTCTGTGAACCCGGACTGGGACCTTTGAGTTCTCCTTGTTAAACCTTTCCAGAGATCTTTTCTGAACAGTCTGGCTGATCATGTCAAGCTTTAATCTTCAATCTTTTCTTGAAATTTTCTGGCACTGATTCTCTTGAAGGTATGTGGAGAGACATGGCAGGCAAGCCCAGGAGGGCAATGTCCTGCAGGTGACAGGGAGTGAAGTCCTGTCAGATGCTCTTTGACAGCAGCAGAAAGGGCAAGATGTGCAGTGATAAACCCATGGCACAGAAGCTGATTCGGTCCTGGTAGGATCAGTACAGTCCCTTTGGGGAGGGTCACATCTCCACTTCCATGTCATGCAAGGAAATTGTTTCTTCAGGTGGGAAGACATTGACAAGAGAAGGAATGTGGATAATAAACAGATCGAAACCTCCATGTCAGACAGCAAGGTTTATCTGCAAGACTTGCAGACAAATTGAGTTGGTTTTGATGTGCTTCTGCATCTTAGGTTATGAGAGGTTGAGGCTTTTTTATTGTTGTTGCTGTTAGTCATCATTCAAAAGATATCTGAGGTATAGCTTTGTGTCAAACAGACAGAAAAAAAAATCACTGGAAAGGAAAAGGGGAAAAAAGAAAAAGAACCCCAGTGTGGGGAAATCCAGCTAATTCCCTCCCGTCCTCCCAAGCAGCAGAGAAGTGCAAACTGCATTGCCTAATTTATTTTCTTCTTTTTTCTCCCACTCATAACATACTTTAAAATTGGAAGGGTTTAAGACTGTAGGAAGGACAAATTTTTTCTTCCTCCTCCCTCACCGTTAATTTTAGAGTTTTCTTTCTTACACAAGTTTGGAAATTTAGCATGAAGACCTTGGTTAATTCCAGTGAATAATACAAGCCTTAGTTGGTTTTGGAAGGGTCTCTAGATGTCTCTAAGAAAGGTTAAGTATTATTTATTTGCCTTCCTTACTACTCAAAGCACTGTGATTACTGAACAGGTTTGACATTCAAACTAATTAAGGATGAGAGAAAGAGAGGGGGGAAAAACCCTTTATATGAGATCCAGACAAAAATATTTAAAAGGAAGAAACAAAAAACTTGGAAGGGACAGGCAGATGAAAAGCAAAGGTTGTTTTCCCCCTCATGCTCTAAGATTTCAAAGTAAACACCAGTGCTCCTCTGGCATGGCATGTTTCCCTGTCTTGAACTGCAGTCCAGCCATCCATCACCTGGTTTTCCTATTTCAGATTGCTTACAGGAAAGCAAGAGGAGGTCGTGGCTCCTGATGCTGATGGAATGAAGTCCAGATCCAAATCCATGCATTTTCTCCAGGTGTAACCATACAATACAGGCCTTGAACAGCAATGGGTTAACCTAAACTTTCAGTAACTGTAAAGTGTGTAGATCCCTGCCCTAAATGGGCACGCTAAACATGCCCTTGAGTTCTGGAAAAGAGCACCTTTAATCTGCTCCTTTCTCCTTCTCTGTGCAGGTTGCTGGGTATGGACAGAGCAAACAGACTCCTCAATCTGCCTGCAGGGACTGGGTGAAATAATGAAGTACCAGGTATGGCAAAAATAAAGATGCCTTTGTAGGCAGCTGGGGCTCAGTGAATGTGCAGCACAGCTCAGGAAGGCAGAGCCTTGGCCCTGCAGGTACCACTGGATTGTGTTGTAAAGCTTTGCCAGCACAAACTGCACCAGGCACTCACTGGGCACTGGGAGGAGAGGGTTGCTTGTTGTTACTCTGCTCAGGAAGTGTACAGTGCTCCTTTCTATGTGTTTGCTTTCTTGTAAGTTCTTACTCTGAAACACAAAGAGATCTCCCATTTTGGTTGTTTTTTTTTTCCCCACCCAACAAACCAACCTCCCCATTGTTCCTGTGTGATCTCAGGTGAGTTAGATCTTCAACACAACCTTCCTATAAGACAAACAGACCAACATTCCTTATTTCATTGGACTCAGCTCCTTTTCTGCCTGCTGCAGTTTATTCTGATTAGTCCACTATAAATTACATGGTGTCTCCAGGGACCTGTTCTGTACTTGAAATATCACAAGACTGCTGTCATGCATAATGCTGCAGAGAGCTGCTAAATTTATATCCACTAAAAATGTGTTTTACGTTGCAGAGTGACCCACTTTAACTTTGATGCATAAATGGGTTGCTTTTCCTTTTCTTTTAAGTATTATCTGTGTTTTCCTTTTGTCCACTGATTTAACTTACTCAGAAAAGGCCCTTGGAAAATCTGCTGTTTGTGCTTAGTGTATTGTGTGATTATCATTATGTTATTAAACTTGGACATACTTCCAAATTCCCCTGGAGACAAAGCATGCAAAGGGCAATTTTGTCTGCCAGCCCATGTAAATTCTATCAGACTACATAAACAGACAACAGTGGCAGATTGGCTCCTGGAGCTTATGGTTTCTTCTGCTCCTGAGCAGTTTGCACAGCAAGTAGACAGCCAGGACTGTGAAACACAAGTTGCCCTAACATATAGATAATGACAGTTTACTTGTGTAGTTTCCAAATGTGCCCTTTCAGTTTTGTTTTTTTTTTTTAAATAAGAATCCTTCAAATATCAGCCTGGTTTTAGCAAAATTAAAAAAAAAAAAAAAAGAAAAGAAGGCATAAAAGTCTGATTCCCTGTTAAAATTTCTCCTTCTTAGAAGGCAGAAAGGGAGCAGACTTAGATTTTATAAATGCCTTCAGGTTACTATAAACTATAAATCATTATCTACAAGAAGTACCAACACAAGAATTCTGCCATAAAGCTTTAGTTTATAATAAGAAAAAATATATGATAAGACTATTATGCCATTAATTAATATGGCTTCTTGACAGGTTTAAATAGCCCATAATATTTTCCACTGAGTAGACATTTCTAAGTGAACATGGGGAAGAAGAGAGGCAAGAAAAATGGAAAGGATTTCTCGTTTGATTTTTTTCTCAATCACCATAAGATGGTCAAAAATGGTCAGAGGATCTCAAATGTCTCAATGTCTTTGTTTAAAAGACCAAACTCAGAATGGTTCTCCTGATCTTTTTCCAACACTCTGTCCTGTCCCCTGATTTTTCAACAGGCTCAGGTCAGTCGTGTGTGTTACCAGCAATGCACAGAAAGAGTTTGATTCAACTCAATTAAAAACACATTTTTCAGAATCTAAGTTCTAATTAAGGTTTGTTCATCTGAAGGGCTACTAAAATACAAACTAAACCACAGTCTGTAACAAATGCTTTCCTTACTTGGGCAATTTGCTAAACTTGTCTTTCTGGGTTTGCATAAACCCTGTCTGTACAGTGGGGTTGGCAACTTTCTTTTGACTTTACAGTGTTGAGTGAGAAGATGTACCCAAATGAGGGCCAGAGAAATGCACAATATACAATCTACACATCACCATTTCAAATGAGCTCAGGGAAAATGTCAAGGGGCTGGGGCAAAAAGTTTTGAGGATGTAAAATTTGAACCTTGTAGGCTGGGTGAAGTCTGGCAGCTAATAAGCTTCTCTTGATCTGGACCTCAGGAAAGTTCATGCATAACCTGAAGGTTCATAAATAATGACAGAAGTTTTTTTAAAGCTGATTTTAATGAAGAACCAGAGTGTTCATAGGTTAGCTTCTGAATGGTAAAGGTTAATGTAGACCGTAATTACTGCTCTGTGAAGGCAACTGGAAATACAGTACTGTTTTTCTTCCTTGTTTGGGCTACTCCTGCATAGGAAAACAGTTCATCAATTTAATTAAGATCCTTGTCCTCTTAAAAAAAAAACAAAAAAAGAAGTGATCTTTTCATAGACTATTGCTCCCAAGTCAAATTGTTCATTTTACCCCATTTTTCTTTTCCATTTCATTGGTAACAGTCTAGAAAATTCAGTTGTGACTGAAATAACTTCCAGTGCAACATGAGCAATATCAAGTTCATTGTTCATACAAGTACTTCCCACAGTTATGGGTATGTTTTGTATTTACAGTGTCACATTACTGTGGTGTAATAAGAGGAGTAACTAAAAGAAAAAAACTTTTATTTTTGACCAGACTATCTCTTTTGTGGACATGTGAAATGGATATAAACTCAATGTTAAGAAAATTAAGTATCTAGAACAATTCATATTATTCAAAGAAATAGGCTCGATTTAAGGAAAAAATCTGCTTGAGTTCAAGCATTTAGTTCCATTACATGAACCAGAGCCAACTTATCTGCAAAAGTGGGAATCGGATTCTTAAGCCCTGTGCATGTTCTGGGGACTTAGGTTTTGAATTTCAAGCCAGCTGTTTTCGTACAAGCAACAGGTTGTCATGTGATTTGCCATTGTTTTAGCAGAGGTTGAATGCAAGAATCAATTTGTTTTGTCAGGCAGCTGCTGTCCCACATCTCAGGAACTGCTGTCTGAGCTGCCCCTCAGGTCCCTTGTTGATCAATACATATCACATAGTTGTCACTTTTTAAGGATAGTAAAGGAAAAATTGCACTCTTGTCAATTTTCATTCTAAACCCTGTGATTTTAGGATGAAGGAAAAGGTTTATTTGTATAATAGCAGCCTGTTGTCTCATTTGTGTTCTACCTGGCTTGCTTAGGACTTTTATGCATGTGTCAGAAGATGTGCTGATTAAGTGGTTTATCTAAGAAACAGAAAGCTGTGCTGCCTGGTCACCATAGATACGGAGCAGGTGGAGTTCAGGAACGGAGCTGGGGTGGAGGTGGCAAAGAACAGGGAGAAAGAGAGAAAGCAGAGAGTCACAGGCTTATCTCTGTACCTCAGTCCTAAAAAACACTGATCCAATTGGGGTCTCCATTTCCAGTGGGCTCCCCTAACCCAGGATCCTCTGAGGTGGAGTCTGCAGGTGGGGCTGTAGCACCCCAAGAACAGGGTAGTGGAGGTGTAAACCCTCCTGGATGAGGAGCAGAGGCAGCCCAGGGCACAGGGAGCTGGTCCCTGCAGGGCCATCCTGGGGCTCTGACCTCCAGCTGGAGCTGCAGCTGCTCAGACTGGCTGAGCTCAGGGAGATCAGTCCATCTATCAGTGCTTGGAGGCATCTGGGACAACATGAGAGCCACTGCATTTCCCCCTTTAAACTTTGCAGTGAGGGGAAGAACACACACTGGAACTGGGGAGAAATCCAGAGCAAATCAAGGGGAGACAGAGTAGGTACAAAGCAACAACTGATTTCACTGGGGAGACAGAAGAAAGTGTGGGGTGGGGGTGGAGGGCAGGTGTCAGAAGGGGCGAGGCAGTGGACTGAAAATAATGTCTGTGAACCTTTCCTTGGAAGATCCCTGCTTTACCTCTGTAGTAGCTGCTCCCACTGCCCACTGGTGTTCTCTGGACTTTCTCTGGTGTCTTAAAGGTGCCACCTGTGCTCCTTGTCTGGGCTTTAGAAGGATGTTGGAAATACAGGGTCTTGGTTTGCCCCAGTGGGCCAGTGTCCTCCTTTTGTCTGGACCTGACTGTGCTTGAGCTCCCTGCAGCTCCAGGACACGGTGTAAGTTGTGTGTACACAAATTGCTTGGTTTTCTGTTCTGGAGGAGATCTAGACTCCATGGGAGTGTTTGGATTTTGTCTATGATAATATGACTCCTCTGGGCCATAGGAAAACTCTTTAGAAATGGTAGGGAAGGCTGCCTGGAAAATAGAAGCTCTTTTAAAATTGCAGGGCTTTGACACTTGTTCTTTATTCTAAAACAAATTAAGACTGTGCAAATCAAGTTTGTGAAAACATCAGAGAGAGCAACAGTGGGCTGCTGTGGGAGTCCAGGTTTGGGATGTTCCTGCTCCTGATTCTGTAACATCCCTGGGCAATGTTCCAAATCACCCTTCGTTAGTGTCATGAATATTTCCAGAAGTGTGGGAAATGCCACAGAATACCAATATCCAGTGATTGGGACTGCAGCCAAAGGTACAAGAGCGATGGATTTTGTCCCTGTTCTGTGTAAATCCTTGCTCTGACTACAGGTCCCCATATTCCAGCACAGTTGTTCTCTGAGTAACACTCCTTAATTTCACGTGTCTATGCAAAAATGCTTCAGAGGAATCTCCTATATTAAAAACATTTCTTTTGAAACCTTATCCATGTATTCTAATATTGAAGAGCAATAAAGCTTTCTGTGAATGCTTTTATAATAATTCACAGGCAGACACTGACAAAATCTGGTAATGAAACCATACTGGAAACAGGTTCAATCACATTGTGCTTCATCTCAAAAAAATCCAGTGTCTCTTGCACACTGAGGTAACGTAAATTAGTACCTGGATCTGCACCACAGTAAAAGAGAAATGGTGGTTTATTTACCACGTTAAAAGAACTCCTCCCTCAGATGTATGGCAAACATACTTAAAAAATGGACAGAAAAACTGATGTGCCTGCAGATGAATTCTTGAAAGGCAAGAATAATGATCTCAGTTCAGTCCCATGGACTGTAGACTTTACCGAATCCTCTGAGAAATCAAATATATACACCCTGGCTTTCAAAAAGCAGGGTGGTTTTCCTTGAATCAGGCCAGTGATCTGAAAGAAGCAGCAATATTTATCTGTTTAAAGGCAGAGTGTCAGAGAACCTCTGATCTTACCAGATAATAGAAGACTCTTTTTTAAAATCAAGCTTCTATTTTTCCCAAAGTTTTCTTTGTCTAAAGCACTTCTAGGAAGTCATCCCACCCTGATCAGGTGGGGTCCTCTTGAAGGGAGATGTTACTTTCTATGCTGGGGGGAAATCAAAATGTAGTCCAAGTGGCAGTTTCTCATTTAGCTGGTGTCTGGAGACAGGAAGTTAAATGTCAGTGTACAGAGACTTCAAAGATACTGTCTTGATTTGGTACATCTTATATGAATTTTTGCAGTCTGGAGAACATTTTTTCATTCAAATAGCAGAATGAAAGACATTAGGAACTACACACAGAAGGTATGATGAAATACTTCTCTAAACATAGATTTTTGAATCACTGCAAGTTGACAGATGCAATCACTTCAGTACAGTCAGCACAGGGCACCATTATGACAAGGATTTATATCTGTTGTCTCTGCATTTCATAACCCACAGAATGGGCTGTAATAGTGTTTCTTACACAACCACCCTGGGGGACAATGGCTCAGCAAAACCTGGAACCCTGCTTTTTGAGTAGCCCACAGATATTTGAGTTAAGAAATGCTGAAGTGAAATACTAAAGTCTCCTGGGATTGTACTGGTTTTGCATGGTGCTTCCTGGAAAATGCCACGTGCAGGGGGCAAGCCTGGCATCCTGTGGCACCAGAGGCTTCTTTTCACATGTGTTTAATATTGGCCTGAGGTTTTTTTGGTCATGGTGAAATATTTTTTCAAGGGTGAAATATTCAACAAACTCTAGACACAGAAGCAAGTTTTATGCTTAGAAAAGCCTATGCCATATTTAATTGATTTGTTCATAAATTATTGTGTCACTAATGTGTAACTATTCTGCAAGAAGCAAATGTGAGATCACAGTGGTAGAAACGATACACAGAAACGATATACTCAGGCATTTTTCTTTCATCCAAGTCAAGGAAGGAGTCTCACTGCAGTGTTTTAATTCACAGTAGTGCTGACAGGAGAGGAATGGAGACTCTATTATCTGTGCATTTCTGGAATATATAACCCTTGAAAACTTCCTAAAAAAGTACATCAGAAAACCGGAGTCATCCCCACTCCCTTTTGTCTTTTTTCCCATTTGTTTTTGTCTTTTGTTTTGTTTGGGTTGTTTTGGTTTGGTTTTCTTTACAGAACTTCCTGCTTTTCATCAAAGAATAGTTTGGAAACAATAATTATACACCAGAAGACTGACAAGTTCACATTCACATCTCGAGCTTTCATGGTATTAGTATTGAAATGATGTTGATCCTAATGGCTACTTGTGCTTTTGGATGGAGTAACTGAACTTCCCAGGGAGGGGAAGGAGCACTGCCAAGACACTTTAAGTGCTATCTCAGCAATGTGGAACATTTGGCATTTCCCACTGTTGTTTTTCATTCTCCAAGTACCATAAACATATGCTGAAGAAATATTTCAGCTACCTGAGAGCAGCAGCACAATAACCATCCATCCAACTGCTCTGGACATCCTCATTTATTTTTATAAATTAAGACATTATACATGATGAGAAACTACTTCTGGCCCAGGTATTCATGACCAAAAGATATCCTGCCCTATCCATTGCTGACCCAGACCCATCCCATCCCATCCCATCCCATCCCATCCCATCCCATCCCATCCCATCCCATCCCATCCCATCCCATCCCATCCCATCCCATCCCTCCATCATCCCTTTTCCAGTACTCAGGGCTGGTTCCCCTGCCCTCTGCCCCAGCCACACCTCACACTGCAGATATCCAAAGTGCTGCATTCCCAGAGAAACAGCTAGAAGCTCTGTCTGCCATTTTCAGATTTCTTAATCTGTCTCTGTATTTAATACAGGAAACAGCCCCAGGAAAGGGATGAGTTTATTATTGCAGTTTGGCACCAGGGTTTCCATTGACTCAAGAAGTTACTGAATTCCTGGAAGAGCTGTGTTTTACGTCTCTCCTCTGCCATTTGGAGTGTGGGAGGGAGGCATGCTTGAACCAAAGGTGTTAAAATGACGCTATTAATGTTTTCTGCTGATGCTCCTCCTGTGAGAAGAAAATAACTTCAGACAGTTAATTTTTTGTCTGCAAAAAAGTAAAAAAAGAAGGTATTGCTGTCCTTGAAAAGGCAAGAGTGTCTGTGTGTCTATGTACAGACACAAGTCCATATATTTAAACAGACACATAAAAAGAGTAGTTGATTACAGTGAGAAACAGGGTGATTTAAATGATTTCTGTAGTATCCTTATTTATTTATTTTTCATGCTTTCTTAGAGGCACTCTGTCATAAACCAGTTAAAACAAACCAAGCAGGAGAGAGGTCCTGCTGCCTCCTATTTGTAACCCCAGCCATTTCCAGCTGTCAGAAGAGAGCTCCAGTGCCCATTTCTGTACTGCACAGGCTGTTGAGTCTGCTCTGCCCTGTGAGAACAGTGCACAGGGCACTTCATGGGCATTAATTCTCAGAGCTTCCTCTTCTCTCTCTCTCCCTGTTACTTAATTTGGGCCATTGGAATGATACAATAACGGTTCTGATGGAAGATCCAGAGAAAGCAAAACTGAATAAACAATGGCTGGTGCTACAACTAGAACATTTTTTCCATTTGTTTGATATAAAAATTAGATTTCCTTTCCGTTGTCCAGGAACAAAACCTGTGCTGAGCTCCCTGCGTGGCTCTGTTAGAGAGAACTGAGAGGATCAGGTAAGCAGAACACCAGGTTCTGGTATGAAAAGGTGAATAAACCAACTCTGTGCAAAGAGCTGGAATCAACTCTTGTGACCAGAGAGGTTTGAGCAGGACACGGGCACTGCTTTGGCAGCAGCATCCCCCGCTGTCACAGCTTCCCAGGGCCACCCCTGCGAGCAGCCTCTGAAAGGGCTTACGATGTCTTTTTAGAAATGATGGTTAAAATACTAAAGAGTTCTTTTTAACAGATATTTTCTGAAGCTGAACTCTAAAGTGTGGTGTGGATTCAGCAACAAATGTCCTGATAAACTGGAACAGAGAAAATCCCAGTGGCAGCCAGCTCTCCGTACCAGGCTCAGTGCCAGCTCTCCAGAGCAACACAAGCACCTCTCTCCAACCTCACACTTATGATTCAAGACACACTTACTGACACATATCAACAATTTCTCCTCCAAACAATGTTTAAAACAACTTCCAGATATATTTTCGATTACGTTGTTTTTCATTTAGACATGTTTGAAACAACAGTAATAACAAATCTTTTGCTCATTCTCTCCTTTTTTCCTCAGGTTGGTTTGTTGTATTAGGTTTTTGTTTCTCTTGCTCTCTCCTCACACTACACTGCAGGTTTGTGTGTCTGAGAGCGGCGAGAAATTGATATTGAGACGTGCTGAGAATGCACTGCAGTTACCAGGGAAGTGGTTTCCCAAGCAACAGTAACCACATGAATTTTGACAGAATTTCTTCCTCTCTGACTGTATCATGTTTGCAGCTTTGCAGGAGACTGAGTGTGGGTTGCATTCGTGATTTTCTCATTGTTAAACTTACTGTTTGAAGCAGAGATGGTCAGATTTCTGTATTCATTAAGGCAAGAGTTAACTCCAGTTAGAGCTGGATGTGTGTGTGTTGAGGGCTGGTTTGTTTCTTTTTTCTTATTTTTCTGCCAGCAGACAGACTTTGGATGTGCCAGAGAGTCCTGAGCATGTGGGCAGATGCTAGAGGCAACATTTCAGCTGCTCCCCACGCAGTGCTGATATTTACTGCTCAGGAAGGCCATGCCAGCACCTTGGGCTGCTGCAGCAAATTGGAGCAGACAGTTGCCAGCTGGATGATGTCAAGAAGGGTAGGAATATGCACGTGGTCAGAGTTAGTGGGAGGATGGGAACCAAGGGAAATCCAGGGGCAGGAGTCCTGAGCCCCTTGTGGGGGCAAACAAAATGACTGTGAGCCTTAGTCAAGACAGAATTATATGTCTTTTATTCTCAAAAAGAAATTACAATAACACAATAAATCTAGCTCTCTGAAGACAAATTTACTTCATGCTTGCACTTGGAAGGAAATAGAACAGGCTAAACATCTTAACAAGAAGTGCTGTTTAGTATATTTTGTTACCAGAAAATATTAATAAATTCTGTCTGCTTCCATGTGCTGATGTTTGTTAAGTGGGAAGACACTGCAAAGGCCATGTTAACAAGGGCTCAATCCTGCATGACAAACAGAGCATTCAGTTCAGCTTTAGGGACTAAGAAAATCTAAATTTATTTCAATAATTTATCTTAAATTCAACAATGTCTCTTAGTATCCACTTCACATGCTTGGTGAAATCTAAAAAAATAAAAAGGGATGGTATTTACATGAGCAGAATCCCAAAGGAAGGTGTGTATTTGAAGCAGGAGTTACAGTACTGTGATACTTGTTTGCATTCATGTTGTGTTAATTCCCTTAAATATTTTCGAAAAAATTGGGTTTCTGCTTTGTCTAGGATAAAAAGATTGGTTTTGTCTGAAAAGACTATTTTTTTTGACTCTCATGTCTTCTGGATTGCAGATCACTATGGATGGTGAAGCACTTGAGCTCCAGAAGCTTTTAAAGTGGATGAAGAAACCATGAAGTAGATTATGAAAGCATTGAGGCCCGTGGATCTGAGCCAGCTCTTTGCATACCCAGCTCTAATGGACCTACTATTTACCCAACATTGTGAGTGTCCAATAGACAAGTTGCCTCTTTATTCATCATTTGCACTCCTTTAACTCCACAAATTGTGGTCTACATTCCATCCTCTTCTTTGTCCCTGTCTCCCTCCCTGGAACATTCATGCTATGAATACACTTTAGGCTTTTCTTCCCAGTCCCTTTTCCTTCACTTCCACCAATTTGAACTGGATTCGATATTTTTCCTTCTTTCCCTCCTACTTACACTTATTGGGGTTTGATGGGAATGAAATAGCACTCAGATCACAGGGTTTAGTCTGCTCACCCCAAATGCCTGATGTTGAACTAGTATTTGTATGAACTGTGTAAAGCAGTGCCAAAACCTGCTGATTTGAGGGCATTATGGGAATAGGTGGTCCAGGCAGAAGCAGCAGCAGGAAGCCTTTAACTAGGTATTAAAAAATGGGCATTTTTTAATGGCTGGAGGAGAAAACCCAAGCAGAAAGGCACAGTTCATTTTTAACCCCCTTCTTTTTCAAAGTCTTCCCTTTCCCTTAAAGATTGGCACCTCTTGTATGGGATATGTTCCAGGAATATTGATTTAGTGCTCTTCTGCTTAGAATAGGGACACTGCTGTCTTCTGGGAGCAAGAAATGTGTACATAAATACAGATTCCACATGTTCAAGTGGCCCCTTCCAGTGAAATGTTAATTCATGTTTTCTTTTTTGCTTTAGTTATCTAATGCATCTTTACTTATATGATTAGCCCATAATTTAATCTGCTTGATTTCTTCCAGAAGATTCTTTTATTAAAAAAGAAGGGGATAAAAAAAAAAATGTAAAGTAGAAAAACCCAGCAACAAATAAACTCTCAAATCTGATAATTTCTTTCAGGATTCACTGTTACCTGACAGAGGTAAGGGCCTTACCTATCCTTACCCAATGCAGGGTGTCTGGCATTTCCAAAGGGCTGTGCAAGTCTTTTGGGAAGCACACCATTCTGACATTTTCAGAAGATACAAATACTTTTTGTTTGCTTATTTTCCCCTTGTTTTCCATAAGCCAGGAAGCTGGAGAGTGTTATGTGAGTAAGTACAAATCCTTCACTCACACCTGCCAGGAACAGTGTCCTTGACACTCATGGAGAACGGCTCAGGTCTGAAAAAAACTGATTTGCCAGTTGTGGAGGTGCTTAAGAGGTACTGAAAAAGAAGAACTTCTACTGCTCTGTGAAAATGGGAAGGAGAGTCCTTTATATGTTTCCCATAATTTACCAAAATTCTAAGGACAGAATTTCCCAATTTTGTTGCATTAACAGGATACCAAAAGTCAGTGAATGGTGGAAGTTAGTGCTGCTAAAGGCAGAATTTGGAAGCAGACATTGCAGCTCAGACTTGTTCCTCCTGCATTATCTATGAAGTATCTTGAAAAAAATCCAGAAATGTGCATTAGATTGACCAGAAGCATGTATGGTCACATCGATGCAGTTTTCTTACCCAGTACTCTGTGTTAATTTTCAGTAGCAGCAGAAAGCCTTCATTAGCAGTTGTTAGTTAGCTGGAGCTGTATGTTTTCAAGGAGAGAATGCACAGTAATAAATTCACACATACAGGTTTGGAAAGACTCAAATCTCAGTCTTTGTTTCCTGCTGTGCCTAATTATTATCCCCATTCTGCAGGTCTAGTCAATCTTCAAAAATCATCTCTCTTTCTATTTGTATCAGGGCAGCTGTATCTAATTTTTTACAACACTCCATTCCTGTTTCTTATCTTCAGCTCTAAAGCACTTGGAGATTCTTTGTATAAAACACATAAGATAAAGCTAAATAAATGAAGCCAAATTCAGCTGAGTCTGTCTGACTAGTCTTACAGCTTTTACCCCTGAGAAGAGAAGTTAAGATAGCAAGTTAGAGTGGTACATTAGACAGGAAGACACTGTCCCAGCCACTATTTTACCTTTTGACCAAAACCTTCAAAGGAGAACAGATAATTGACAACAATTTTCTGGATTGTCCTTGATTTGTTGCTGATGGTATTGCTGCTACTAAAACCTCAGAAAGAGCTTTTGGCATTTATCATAATGTTCACCTGGAGACTCAGGAGGGTCTGTAAAGCACAAAGATCTCACTAGAACAGATAATTAAAAAAAAATTACTCAAGTGGACATGAAGAAGTTAGAATGTATTGTAGAGAAAAATGACACAAATCTGAAGGGAGAAAATGGATTTAGAGAGATGGAAATATAGGAGCAGTTTATTTACAGGGATTAACAATTACCCTATTTATGATTGTAGATTGAACTGAGAGATTTATTTTACACTGAGCTATTGTATTACACCAATAACATAGTTTTGGTTCAAGGAAGAGCAATCATCCTGGTAGATAATTTATAAATCCTGGTAGATAATGTATAAACATAACTTATATTCTGAAGCTGAGTAGCCCTATGTTTAAATACAGCGTGGAACTTGTCCTCCATATCCAGGCTGTGCTGAACAGAGCATGACAAAGTGAATTTGCTGATTCTGAATGTTGCCTTGGAGGACCCCATAAGTGTGCACGATCAGACCCATTCAAAGCCTCTTCAAATCACAAAAAGTATTTTTTTTTGTCTGCAGAAATGAAGCTGCTGTGCCAGGCCTGGAGCTGAGGAGGGGGGAGCAGAGAGGATTCTCTGACACAGCTCAGGGTGACTCCTGTGAGCTCCAGGAACTCCCCACTCCCTCCTCCTGCTCTCTCATCACCACCCACTCCACACTCACAAGTTTGACTCTCTTGGGAAGTTTTACCTTTAAGAAGAGAAATCTTTGTCAGCCCTGCTGGCTGTAACAGGCCCAGTGGTTAACTGCACGTGCCCGGCCAGAAAGGTCATTTTTCAGTGTGAAGATTTCTCTCTGTTACTGGCTCACTGCTTTTTGTTTCCTCACAAAGAGCTCTCTCTGACTTAGTTCAAGAATTCTGGATAGTGTCTGGCAAGCAGAAAACCCAAGAGCTATGTGCTATTTGTAATAAATAGGTATATCACACACAGTTCCTAAAGAAAAATAAGCCAAGGCCACATCTTCAGATGTGTGATAGTGTGATCTCACATCCTGCAGACAGATTACACCAATTTACAGTCACTGATGTCTTATCTGCTCTTATTATTATTTGTAACTTAGGACAGAGTGACTTCATTATGATTTGGGTTTTTTATAGAGAGTTTTTTAAGGCACAGAGATTGAGTTCAAGTATTATCATAAGACTTAAATGATTATTGACATTTAATTTATATTTGACAACAGGAGTTAATACAAATTATGGTAATACATGACAGCCCATCTCTTTAAATTTGTGTATGACTTCACATGAAATTCCATTTCTGTAACTGCTTTTATATATGAACTTCAAAATCATATGAAACCTTTGGCATAGGCAGCTTTTTTTTTTTTTTAAGTTTTCCTTCTTAATGAGATTACTTTTCATGGTTTATGAAATGTTTTGTCATAAAGCGGTCATTTAATTCTTGTATTTTAATTGTAACAGACCATTATTGCTGCTGATTTATTATCTATTATCCTCTTACAAGCAAATTTAATCACAGGAGCTCTATTTCCCTCTAATCTTTATTAGTACAGTGGAGAGAAAACTGCCACATATATTATTTAGCAGATAACTGAATATTCTCAAGGAAGACCACAATGCCTGAAAATCAACAAAACAAAATTCAGTTTTTGTTTAAGTGGAGAGTAACTTGCAAATAGCTGAATGGCTAAAGAGTAAAGTCTAGAAAAAGAATGTAGACCTCATATATCAACATCAGACAGCAGTTTGGAAATCTGAAGTTGTGCTTACCTTGTGAAAGGATAAATGTAGAAATGTACCTGCAAAACGTAATCTCTGCTGTTATGCCTGGGCAGTCTCACCTCACTAATATTTCAACCAGGGGAAGTCATTTTTCTTCATAACCATTTAGGGATTTTCATAATTTTGGTAAACTTGGAAAGAAAAAACCACATAGCTTATTTTCCTCAGGAAATAGTCAGTGATGATGCCAAGAAGTATCAATTTACTTTGCCAAAATTAAAATGGGGATGTCTCCTCCTCTCCTCCCATGTGCTTCAACTTTCTATCATGCTGAATTCTCTGTAGAAAATTGTGTAAATAATAGTTTTTTAAAAGCAATTTGTGTGGAATTGAGGTTGGGAGGGCAGATTTTCAGTTAAAATTAAAAATGATTACTTCAGCTGGCTTGGTTTTACTTAGGGAAGAAATTTTTTGCTCTATTTCCTATTATTATAGCAAGAAGCAAACACTTGTTTATTATGAAACACCATTTCTATGTTGCTGCTGCAAAGGCTCTCCCAGTTGCCTTTTGGAATGTATCAAAATATGAAGCCCAGAAAAAAGGCTTTTTAACAGTATTAGAGGCATCTGCACTATGATATTATTTTCTTGGTAGTAGTTCAAGGAATAAATACTGGAAGGAGTGTTATCTAGTGTTTAACACAAGGGAAACAGGCAGTAGGTGCTATTTGTATACAAGATTTCCAAGCCTTTCTCTGTGAAGCAAATGCATTTGTGTAAATGTCATTCCAGGAGCAAAAGGGGGTCAAGGAAAGAAATGTGTTTCCATATCATCCTGGGTGATAAATCTCCATTTACTTGTCCTAGCAATGATGGCTTATGTCCTGAGAAAGCCACAAAATGACTTCTGGAGGGCTTGAAAACCTGCCAAGTTACCATGGGAGAAAGGAGAAAATGTGGAGTAAAAACACCAGACACAAGACACACATTGTGTGTATTTTGACCTCTACTCAAGAATAACATAAGGACTTTAACTATTTAGCTTCTTTTAGGAGTCAAGTATTCAACTTTCAGAAGTGCAAACAAACACAGAAACAGTTCCTCTGTTCTTTGTTGCACTTTGTGTCAGAAGAGTCAGTAAAATTCAATGTTTCAACTATTTCTAGCCAAATCCTGGCCTTTAATTAAAGCTGCAGGTAACTGTGGGTGTAAATTCCAGTGACACGCTCTGTCCTTCTCCCTTTTTTGAGGGGAGAACCACGGAAATCTCGTGAACATCGCTGGGTCGGTCCTGCCAGGGCTGGGACAGTCACCATCCTTAACGTGCCAGCCAAGCTTGGGATGTAATTGCTTCTGCAGGTCAGTGGCTGGAGGTGGCAGAGCTGTGTCCCCTGTCTGTGCTCTTGTTTCTGCAGGTCAGTGGCTGGAGGTGTCAGGGCTGTGTAGATCTGTGTCCCCTGTCTGTGCTCTCAGCTGTCACCTGCTCAGCTCGAGGCTGGTGCCGAGTCAGATGGCAGATCACTTGTGTCTGATCCCAACAAGTGTGACTTTGGAATTCCTGGTCAGAGGAAGCAAACATTAAGGCACAGGTTACATTTGTAAAAATTTGGGCTTATGTGTATTTGAAAGATGCAGTTGCAGAAAGCTCTCTTTTTCGGGATGAGCATTAAAATAAACAGTGTGTCAGCACAGAGCAAATTGATTCTGAACACTGAATCAGAGAAATGAGCAAATGCTGAATTCTAAATTGAATTGAGAATCTGAGTTTCATTTAATAACCAAACATTTGAATTACTTATTAAGAATTCTGTAGGTAGCTGTACAGACTGAATCTTATGCCTTCAAGATAAACAGTAGACAAAAGGAAGTGTAATACAAGCACTGTGTCTTCAAGATAACATGCAAACGGAATAATTAATGGAAATGCAAACACACTGCTAGTTTCTAGAAGAGCTTTATCTTATGAAACAAGTAATATAATTATAGTGACAAAGCTTGCAACTGAAACAAAAGTAGAAAGAAAGATTTTTTTTCCTAGAAGATAGTTCTGATGATACATTTTTTCATTAAGAAAAGTAGGTTTATAAAAACTGGAACACTCTGCTGGGGTCCACCTTCTTTTTCTTTTTGCAAAGATCCCTTTTCCTATTCTGAAGGCAATTTCTGTTCAGCCAAGAGACTGATTCTGAACAAAACAAAGAATTTTCTTATCCCAGCCTTTGTAGTTCATATGAACAAGGCTAAATGCATGTCTAATTTTTCCTTTCTCTAGATCTGCTCTCGAGGTCTCTGACATTTACCTGTGCAGGTGCAATTCCACCTTCCCTCTCTGGGCATCCCTGGGGCTGTGGTTCCCTGGCCCAGCCAGCCCTGCACGTGTTCCTGCAGCTTTGGGAATTCTTTCCTCTGGGGCCCCGTGTTATTTAAGAAGGAAGGGAATCTCCTTTAAAATTCACATATTTGATTTTTAAAATTAACCTTTGATTTTATTTGGAAATCAACTGTATTACTAGTAAAAGAAGGTTTCCTCTGTGTAGGGATGTCAGAAAGGCATTTAGATTAATCACTTTACTGCCTATTTGAGTCACTTGAGGATTGACATGCCCTGATGGATAAGAGAGCTGCTCATGGTTTCAGAGCCTCACAAGTTAATTGGGCCTCTGCCCCTTAACCACAAACCCTTGATGGTGTATGAGTGCTTTTACACTTTGCTTTCTGGGGAACATGACAAAGTCTCTAACACTGTTTCCTTCAGTCTTACAGCTCCCACTCACCACAGACCTTTAGGAGCTCCTATCACTGGCAGTAGCTGATAGAATACAATATTTGATAACATTGAATCCACTGCTGCAATAAACATCTCATTTGAAGCAGTAATAGCAGACTATTATTCTAAGCAACCTTAATCTTCCTTAGCTGTAACAAATCATTTAGAATTATTCAGGGTAAAGTATATAGGTGAGATGTTAATAGAGAACCCGTTAGCCCAAAATGCTGTTTTAATCAAGAATTTGAGATGCAGACTAGGGTAGAATTTGATACTATAATAACACCTTTCATACTGAAAGCATTCTAAAGCAATTTCAGTAATGAGCTAGATAGTGTGGGTGCACTGACTGTGTGGGGAATACAAATATCAATAGCCACACTTTGGAGGAATGAGCTTTCTTACACAGAGATTAGAGAATGGAAATGGAGAAAAATATTTAATAGGCTGCACACCTGCCCAAAATCATTTTAAGAGTGCCAGTTTTTTTACCAAGCACAAGGAGGAATTCAACAGCTAAGTTAATTTCCTGCATCCTCAGCACTCATTTCCAGGCTCCACGTCCCTTCCTGCAGTCCCTCGAGCCTCAAAACCAGCACACATCCACACCCACCCTCACTGCAAACACCCTGTAAAACAAGCAGAGGTACAGCTGAAAGCCCAACAATCTCAAAGAATAAGTGAAGTGTGGTGAACTTTAATGGTCTTTGGTTTCAATGAGCACTTGACTCCACAGCCAGAAACATAAAAGGTTCCCAGGGTCTCACTGCATCCAGGTAAGGGCATTGCAGACAAAAATGGTCAGAAATGCATAAGAATACTTTTTGTTTTAAGAAAAGGACAAAGAAAGAATTGTGTTCTTCACACGTGGTAAAGATTTACATCCCAAATGATATTTAGGAATAGGAGAAAGAAACAACAAATCTTTCCCTGTTTAATATCTTCTGCATTAGAATGCTTTGCATATTAACACCTTGTAGCAACACGTAGTCTCTATACTGTTGATTGATGGATTGCTAGAAAACATCCTCATAGTTGAGGTAACAGTCTGTAAAATAGAGAACAGTATCTTTGTATACTGTATAAATGTGCATTATCTTCATTAGGGAAAAATAATTAGAGTAACTGAAGAGAAATAAGTCTCTGTTAAATACAAAGTGGGAAGCTAAAGAAAATATGAGTTTATTCTCATTGAAAAGCTGAACTCAGTTTCAAAAGGCAATTTTAATGAAAAAATATTCAGAAAATCTGGCATTATTGGAATAATAGAGACAGGGATATGAAAATGTTTTAAAGTTGTTACTCTTAAGGAAGTAGAAATAAAATCTTTGGCCAGTAGAGCAAAGATAAGATCAAAGATTTCATTCTTATTTTCTGAGAAATGCCAGTAACTTAACTATGGATTTGAGCATAGCAGCTCTAGGGATAATACAGGATAAACCAGACTGACTTCCAAACAGAAGCACATGGGGTAGCTACAGAAGTATAACTTCTTCTCTACAAGATGCTGAAAAACTGGCTTCTTGCTTTGACAAACACTTCTCTCATAAGCTCAAGCAAAATTCTGGAGCAATTAATCTTTAGTGTAGTGGCAGAGCAGATCCATAATTGCTTTGTCTTCCTCAGCTTCTGTTTGTTAAATGTTCACTTTCAATTCCTTCCTGAGCTTGCAGGGAGAGTGTTGTGATTTTCAGGTGACTGATGTGGATGAGATGTTCTCGTGTCACCGTGAGAAGTGTCTCTGACAGACACAGAAATTCAAATACATGTTCCTTCTGGGACACTTTTATCAAGTGAGTGAAACATTTCACTTCTGGTAGAGTTTCTCTGTATGTTTGGCTTTAATGACTCTCAGTCTTTGTTCATAACATACTGAAAGGCATTTTGCTGCGTTTTGTTCCCTGTAAATCCTCTTATTTCTGTTAGCTAGCTCACTTGAGGAAGTGCCAAAATACTTGGTACCTTACCATGTAAGTGTTCTGCAGTGACATCCCTCTCCAGATGAGCCAGGGGAAAGGATAACCTTCTAGATTTAAAACTTTTAAAGAAGAAAGCACCCTGGGGGAGTTATTTGACAACCTGCAAATGTTTGTAACAGGGAAACCAATGGAAACCTCAAGTCTGTTTAGAGAGAATTGTTTCCTTGCATATCAAAATACCGTACAGGGCAGAGAGCAGCACACCACAGTGCAGCATCAGCTGGAGGCAAAGGGAGACCTTTGGGTGAAAAGATGAAAAATCAATAGTGAATTCATTTTTCTGTGTTAATTCCTGCTTGTTTAACAGCACTTTGGATGGGCTAGAACTCCTTTGTCCATTAGCTACATGAACATCCAGAGATGCCATGCTAAGATCTTAAGAGATCTGAAATGCTTTCAGTGGAGCAGGAGTAAAAAGAGTTGGATTCTCTAAGTGCAACCCGGAGCTATTAACAATCGTATTTTCACCTTTTAATTTTATATCTTCATATCATTTGTGGGGCATTGTTTTCTGAGTGTTTTTGAAGTTACTTACCTCTACTTATATTGTTCTGCTGATTACCTTCCTAATGACCTCCCTCATAAATATCTTGTCTCATTTAAACCTTGGTTGCAGTAATTTGAAACATATTTTTAGCTGGCAGTCTTAAAATTCATCCCATAAGCATATAGTCTTTAAAATATATAGTTTTTTTCAATCGATTCTGCTTGTTCTTATTAATAATTTTCCCCAGTGTGTATGTATGAATGTATTTATGTATTAAGGGAGAGAGGATGGATAAGCAGTGATTCATCTCCAAGAATGGCGTTTTGGAGTTCACAGAATGTATCCAAAGCTGCCATGCTAGATGTGAAATCATTTCCCCAGTACTTCCCTCTTATATAAGCAGTTCTTAAACATGCAGCACATTACTGCCTGCCTTATTTGCATTTGTCGTGTTCCATGGCTATTCCCTTATCAACATAATACCCTCTGTGGTTGTACTGCTTACAATAAATTACTGCTGCTTTTCCTTTTGTTCTCAAGGTTATCCTAATCTCCCAAGAGCACTTAAGGACAGTAAGGCTCTGAAGAAACAGAGAAGTGAAGTTCCATTACAAGCCAGTAAGTTCAACATTTTGACATTTAGCATTTACAGCGAGGAGCATGGAAATGATATGGAGATGTTCTCCTGTCATGAAGAAACCCCTGCTCTCACTGCCCTCTCAACTTGCACTGGGAGCAAAACAAGGCATAGTGACATGCAAAATTTAAATCATTTTAAGGCAATCACATGTCTAGTATTCAAGAATAATTCTTTTATCTATAAAGTGTTGGGATGGGGGGAGAGAGAAAGGTAGGTGTGCAGTTTATCTGGTCAGATTGTAAACATTTGAAGATGCCTGTCCTTCAGCTGGTAAAGGGATTGGGCATGACTGGCTTTGGTTGTCTGAGTTAAGCCAGATCAGTCCCACACTGTATGTCTAATTAAGAATTTCTGAGCACAAAACCACTTGAAAATGTCTTGTTTGCATAGATATAAATAATTTTAACCCCAAAAAACCTTTATAATTGGTAAAGTGCGGAACAGAATTAAACTAACACTACTTACATGATGCCTAAAGGACAGACTAAATGTATTTATTCTTAAGAATACAGGAAATCACATAAGGAATTTACAGGAGACAATAAATATGCAATATTTTATATTATCAGTATTTAAATTTCTCTAAATAATATCAAAATTCTGACATATTCCTACATATGCTGTAGTTTTCAATACCATAACTAATTTTCAGATGTCATGAGATCTGAGAATATTCTGAATGTCACCAATTGTTACATGCCATTATTTCACTTTTTTACCAAGTATATCCATCATCATTTTACTGCCATTGTTTCATTTCTTTGGCTTTCAGACCAGTGTGCATTCATTTCAAACAGATTCAGACAATTTTTGACACTTACTGAATTACACTGCTGGCATAGCTGACTTGTTTAATCTTTATCTCAAACCTGAAATAATATTAGGGGCTGCTTTAAAAATGTTGTCACTGACATAACCAGTGTTTTTAAGGTACTTTATAACCAAAAGGATTATTTTCTTGTAAACATGGCATTACAAAACAACTGTCACCACTCTCCTGAGAAAGACCTCAAAATGTGGTTCGTTTTTCTGCTTCACAGTTTAATCCAGTGTTGCTTAACAATCTACACTGAGAAACCAATCTACATCTTGAAGAAAAGATGACTTCTTCCTCTGCCTTAAAGTC
>NW_020955556.1:559135-562008 GCF_003031625.1 Empidonax traillii
AAATGTTGTCACTGACATAACCAGTGTTTTTAAGGTACTTTATAACCAAAAGGATTATTTTCTTGTAAACATGGCATTACAAAACAACTGTCACCACTCTCCTGAGAAAGACCTCAAAATGTGGTTCGTTTTTCTGCTTCACAGTTTAATCCAGTGTTGCTTAACAATCTACACTGAGAAACCAATCTATATCTTGAAGAAAAGATGACTTCTTCCTCTGCCTTAAAGTCTAACTAAATATTTAGACAATTTTAATTGATAGAAGGTTGGACAATGTGGTAGCAATTTGGAGTTGGGAGTAAAAGCAAAATTAGTTGCTCTGGCACAAACCCTTGGCTTGTTATTAAGGAAGATGATTACTATAATTAGTGGCAGAGAAGATGTACAATTCTCTTTATAAAATGGTTGTCTATGATCTCCAAAAAATTATTATGCTGTCTGTTTAGCCAGAAAAATATCAAAGGGGGCACCTGTGTTCCAGACAGGAACAGCTGTAAATCTGTTGTCACGGAGCAGGCACCGCACCGTCAGAACCGCCCCTGTTCTGGAGTCAGCCTGAGCTGGACAGTGGAAGGGAAAAGGAGAGACATGGATAACATTTCATCAAGGATCCTTTCTCCTTCAGTTGTCTTCCTTCCTGGTTTGAATGACATTTGTCCCTTCATTCTCTGGGTCAGCCCAGGAATCCATCTTCCCCGTGTCCTGCTATTGTTCAGAGATCAGGGGGAAGTACTCAACCTGTCTTCTCCCCCCAGCAAGTAGTGCCTGGATTCTTCTATGGCAAGTGCCTCCATAGGAAGCTTGAAAGCACCTCTGTCTTTGCACCTGCTCGTTTTTCTCAGGTGGTAGCTCCATAGGTTTCAACACCACTTTAAAGGCAGAAAGAGAACGGAGCCTGGGCCACTGCTCCACTGGGGGAGTTTTTGTCCAAACACAAGGGGAAGGAAAATCTCACTCTTTTCCTGGTCCTTTTGAGAAAGAAACCAATTTCTGTGTTTGTTTTTTGGTTGGTTGGTTGGTTTGGGTTTTGCTTGTTTGTTTGTTTGTTTTGGTGGGGAGAGCTTTGGTTGGTTGATTTTTTAAGTGGAAATGAGTTTAGAGTATGCTTTGGAAACCTGCAAGACCTGCAGGAGGGTAGGCAGAGAAATGCTTAGGTTGGTCATCTGCAGTGAGGTACGTGGCACATAACTCTTGCAGGAACTCATTGTCATCATTTAAAGAAGCTGAGATTTTTTTATCTGAAGAACTTTTTTCTTCCCCCTTCAGTGTGTGTGCTCCCTAGAGTCTGTGTAATTCAAGGGCATCATTTCAGTGTTGTGTCTTTGCACCTGGGAGCTAAAACCCCATGCAGTTTACGGATTAGATTTATAAATCCCTCTTCAAGCTGGCGTATCTGTTTTGGGGTGATTAAAACATTTTATATGTGCTGTATTTATTTGCTCAGTCCAACAAGACAACTGCTCTGGTGTTTCAGTGCAATTTTAAACAATGTGTGTTCCCCTGTTGCTGGGCCACATTAATGCTCCTGTAGATCATGGATCTTCCCTCTGGAACTTCCAGCCATTACTCCTGGCAAAGAGATTTTTTTCTCACTCTTAGAGTGCTGCCACCCATCGTGCAGAAAGAACGAGGAAAACTTGTAACAGTATTGCTGCATAAATAGTACTTTCAGACTAAGGAGAGAAATACAGGGAATCCAAATGAAGATTAAAGAGAATCTGTAGAGAAAGAGCTACCTGATTTGGAATGAAGTCAGGAACCCTGTGGCTGATGAGCTCATCCTCAAAAAAAACCCCACCATAAGGCAAATTATGAACTCAGCCCCAAAAGTACAGGCCATTAAAAGTAGATCATTAATTCCATATATTTCATAAAATATATGTAAAAATATTATTCAGCAGCAGGTGACATAGTGACTCAAATGATGATAGGATAACATTTAAATATAAATTTCAATGAGAAATTATGCTGTCCTTCTAAGATGAGAAGACAACTGCTTCAATAGATGACAGCAGAGTCCTTCTGCTTTTTATTTCTTTAATCAATTTCAAAGGCCAACAAATATTTTATAATGGTGCCTTTCTTTCCCAAAGCAGGCATCTGATAAGGCCTTACACTTGATGCTCCATTTCTCAAGCTAAAATCCCCTGCCTTGACATTGTTCAAGGTGAGCTTAAATAGGGCAAGACACACGCTGTTCTTACAGCTGTATTTATTCAGGTGCACAGTTCCAACTGCATGGGGCTACCCACTCCCAGTGCTGAATGCCAGAAGACAGGAAAAAGGGAACTGGGGAGGGAGGAGAATTTTATTTAAAGGTCCTGCTATTGTTAGAACAGTTACAGTATCCAAAAGCATTATAATTAATAGTATCAAACATACAATTTTCTCTTCCTTGCTGTAAAAGAAAACAAATTGTATCATTGGCTGTTCCTGGTTTCTTGGGGTGCACTGCTCAGTGAGAAGAACAAGGGCTGGATGGCCCGGCCGGGGGAGTGGGGCTTCATCCAGAGGGTGCTGGTCCCGGTGGTGTCCCCAGGGCTCAGTGCTGGGGCCAGTCCTGTTGAAAACCTTTCTGCAAGAGGAGTTGGAGAGCATTTTGCAGAGGACACCAAGGCAGGAGTGATTCTGCTGAGGGCAGGAAGGCTCTGCAGAGGATCTGGGCAGGCTGGGGCCATGGGCTGAGACCAGCAGTGTGGGGTTCAGTAGGGCCAAGGGCTGAGCCCTGCACTGGGGTCACAGCGATTCCTGCACTGGGGTCACAGCGAGCCCTGCACTGGGGTCACAGCGATTCCTGCACTGGGGTCACAGTGAGCCCTGCACTGGGGTCACAGCGATTCCTGCACTGGGGTCACAGCGATTCCTGCACTGGG
>NW_020955556.1:562029-564884 GCF_003031625.1 Empidonax traillii
AAATGTTGTCACTGACATAACCAGTGTTTTTAAGGTACTTTATAACCAAAAGGATTATTTTCTTGTAAACATGGCATTACAAAACAACTGTCACCACTCTCCTGAGAAAGACCTCAAAATGTGGTTCGTTTTTCTGCTTCACAGTTTAATCCAGTGTTGCTTAACAATCTACACTGAGAAACCAATCTACATCTTGAAGAAAAGATGACTTCTTCCTCTGCCTTAAAGTCTAACTAAATATTTAGACAATTTTAATTGATAGAAGGTTGGACAATGTGGTAGCAATTTGGAGTTGGGAGTAAAAGCAAAATTAGTTGCTCTGGCACAAACCCTTGGCTTGTTATTAAGGAAGATGATTACTATAATTAGTGGCAGAGAAGATGTACAATTCTCTTTATAAAATGGTTGTCTATGATCTCCAAAAAATTATTATGCTGTCTGTTTAGCCAGAAAAGTATCAAAGGGGGCACCTGTGTTCCAGACAGGAACAGCTGTAAATCTGTTGTCACGGAGCAGGCACTGCACCGTCAGGACTGCCCCTGTTCTGGAGTCAGCCTGAGCTGGACAGTGGAAGGGAAAAGGAGAGACATGGATCACATTTCATCAAGGATCCTTTCTCCTTCAGTTGTCTTCCTTCCTGGTTTGAATGACATTTGTCCCTTCATTCTCTGGGTCAGCCCAGGAATCCATCTTCCCCGTGTCCTGCTATTGTTCAGAGATCAGGGGGAAGTACTCAACCTGTCTTCTCCCCCCAGCAAGTAGTGCCTGGATTCTTCTATGGCAAGTGCCTCCATAGGAAGCTTGAAAGCACCTCTGTCTTTGCACCTGCTCGTTTTTCTCAGGTGGTAGCTCCACAGGTTTCAACACCACTTTAAAGGCAGAAAGAGAACAGAGCCTGGGCCACTGCTCCACTGGGGGAGTTTTTGTCCAAACACAAGGGGAAGGAAAATCTCACTCTTTTCCTGGTCCTTTGGAGAAAGAAACCAATTTCTGTGTTTGTTTTTTGGTTGGTTGGTTGGTTTGGGTTTTGCTTGTTTGTTTGTTTGTTTTGGTGGGGAGAGCTTTGGTTGGTTGATTTTTTAAGTGGAAATGAGTTTAGAGTATGCTTTGGAAACCTGCAAGACCTGCAGGAGGGTAGGCAGAGAAATGCTTAGGTTGGTCATCTGCAGTGAGGTACGTGGCACATAACTCTTGCAGGAATTCATTGTCATCATTTAAGGAAGCTGAGATTTTTTTATCTGAAGAACCTTTTTCTTCCCCCTTCAGTGTGTGTGCTCCCTAGAGTCTGTGTAATTCAAGGGCATCATTTCAGTGTTGTGTCTTTGCACCTGGGAGCTAAAACCCCATGCAGTTTACGGATTAGATTTATAAATCCCTCTTCAAGCTGGCGTATCTGTTTTGGGGTGATTAAAACAACTGCTCTGGTGTTTCAGTGCAATTTTAAACAATGTGTGTTCCCCTGTTGCTGGGCCACATTAATGCTCCTGTAGATCATGGATCTTCCCTCTGGAACTTCCAGCCATTACTCCTGGCAAAGAGATTTTTTTCTCACTCTTAGAGTGCTGCCACCCATCGTGCAGAAAGAACGAGGAAAACTTGTAACAGTATTGCTGCATAAATAGTACTTTCAGACTAGGGAGAGAAATACAGGGAATCCAAATGAAGATTAAAGAGAATCTGTAGAGAAAGAGCTACCTGATTTGGAATGAAGTCAGGAACCCTGTGGCTGATGAGCTCATCCTCAAAAAAAACCCCACCATAAGGCAAATTATGAACTCAGCCCCAAAAGTACAGGCCATTAAAAGTAGATCATTAATTCCATATATTTCATAAAATATATGTAAAAATATTATTCAGCAGCAGGTGACATAGTGACTCAAATGATGATAGGATAACATTTAAATATAAATTTCAATGAGAAATTATGCTGTCCTTCTAAGATGAGAAGACAACTGTTTCAATAGATGACAGCAGAGTCCTTCTGCTTTTTATTTCTTTAATCAATTTCAAAGGCCAACAGATATTTTATAATGGTGCCTTTCTTTCCCAAAGCAGGCATCTGATAAGGCCTTACACTTGATGCTCCATTTCTCAAGCTAAAATCCCCTGCCTTGACATTGTTCAAGGTGAGCTTAAATAGGGCAAGACACACGCTGTTCTTACAGCTGTATTTATTCAGGTGCACAGTTCCAACTGCATGGGGCTACCCACTCCCAGTGCTGAATGCCAGAAGACAGGAAAAAGGGAACTGGGGAGGGAGGAGAATTTTATTTAAAGGTCCTGCTATTGTTAGAACAGTTACAGTATCCAAAAGCATTATAATTAATGGTATCAAACATACAATTTTCTCTTCCTTGCTGTAAAAGAAAACAAATTGTATCATTGGCTGTTCCTGGCTTCATGGGGTGCACTGCTCAGTGAGAAGAACAAGGGCTGGATGGCCCGGCCGGGAGAGTGGGGCTTCATCCAGAGGGTGCTGGTCCCGGTGGTGTCCCCAGGGCTCAGTGCTGGGGCCAGTCCTGTTGAAAACCTTTCTGCAAGAGGAGTTGGAGAGCATTTTGCAGAGGACACCAAGGCAGGAGTGATTCTGCTGAGGGCAGGAAGGCTCTGCAGAGGATCTGGGCAGGCTGGGGCCATGGGCTGAGACCAGCAGTGTGGGGTTCAGTAGGGCCAAGGGCCGAGCCCTGCACTGGGGTCACAGTGAGCCCTGCACTGGGGTCACAGTGAGCCCTGCACTGGGGTCACAGCGATTCCTGCACTGGGGTCACAGCGATTCCTGCACTGGGGTCACAGCGATTCCTGCACTGGGGTCACAGTGAGCCCTGCACTGGGGTCACAGTGAGCCCTGCACTGGG
>NW_020955556.1:566359-568558 GCF_003031625.1 Empidonax traillii
CAGCGATTCCTGCACTGGGGTCACAGTGAGCCCTGCACTGGGGTCACAGTGAGCCCTGCACTGGGGTCACAGTGATTCCTGCACTGGGGTCACAGCGATTCCTGCACTGGGGTCACAGTGATTCCTGCACTGGGGTCACAGCGATTCCTGCACTGGGGTCACAGTGAGCCCTGCAGTACCTCAGGCTGCAAAGCTGCCTGCAGGGAAAGACCTGGGAGTGCTGGACTGAAGAGAGCCAGCACTGTGCCAAAGGGCCATCCTGGCACACCACTGCACCAGCAAAGCCTGGCAGCAGGACCAGGGCAGAGATTGTTCCCCTCAGCTCTGGTGATCTCACTCTCCCAGGCTACCTGAGACGAAGTTGTGGTGATGTGGGGGTCGGTCTCTCCTCATGGCTAACAACTGATAGTACAAGAAAATAAGAGGAAAGGGCCTTAAATTCTGCCAGAGGAGGTTTTTAATTGGATGATGAGGGTTCTTCCCCCAGAGGGTGGCTGGCACTGAACAGGCTCCCCAGGGCAGTGGCACCAAGGCTGCCCGAGCTCCAGGAGGGTTTAGATGATCTGCTCAGACACATGGTGTGATTCCTGGGGATGGGCCTGTGCAGGGCCAGGAGCTGGACTTGATGATCCTTGTGGGTCCTTTACAACTCAAGATATTTTATGTTTCTGTGAATCACGAAAAATTTCTTCACTAAAAGGGTTGTCAAGCCCTGGGACAGGATACCCAGGGAAGCTGTTGATTCCCATCCTGGAGGTGTTTAGAAGATGTGTAGATGTGGTGCTGAGGGACACAGTTCAGTGGTGGTGCTGGCAGTGCTGGATTAAAAGTTGGGCTTGATCTTTGCCAAGCTAAAAGACTTTACAACTGTTTCATGGTGCTGATGTTCTCATTTGGCTGTGTTTAAGAAACAGAGCAGTGCCCTCCTCTTTCTTTCCAGAGAACTGCAGGCTCTACCTTTCTTCTTTTTTTCTTCCCTAATTTCTCATGGAGTCTTTATTAAAGAAAATAAATGTAAATGAGGTGCCTCTAGCATTATAATTAAAACTTTCTAGCTTGATTAAAGTATGCAGACTGTCAACTGCTACGCTGTAAGAGATTCTGCCATTGACATTTTAGAATATGCAATGCATTCAGGGGAAAATATCCCACTGGGGGTTACTTTCTTCTAAGTAAGCATAATTCTTGGCTAAATTTAAAGAAGAAAACCATGAAGTGGACTAAAGTAAACAAGACACTTCCAGCTATCAGTGAATCTTACTAATGTTCTCCTGAAAAATGATGCTGTATTCCCAAGGCAAGGCATTATCCATTTATATATAAATAATGAGATGTTACATAAAAATGTATGTGCTACAGACAGCATTGATATCTGGGCATCTGCCTTGCTTACTAATGAGGCCAAGACCCTGGAGTGAGTCATTTGCCAAGGAATAGGTTCTTGCACACATTTGTGAGAGAGGTTAGAGGATCTGGGTGTTTCATTCAAAGGAGGGGGGTGGAGGGGGACACTGGGAGTAGGTGTGTGAAACCTGAACTAAGAGGTGGGGAGGCCTTAGTGCTGCACAGAGTGGTTGTATGGTTTAATACAAATTATCCTTTCAACAGGGAGTGAAATAAACCCCCTAGACAGGTCAAGGGAGAGTAAAATTTTTCACTTATAAAAGCTTGCAGAGGCTGAAAATTGTTCACATATAATGACAGGAGAATACAATCCTATCTCTCAATTCTCTGTAACAATCCTACTCTCTTTTTCTTCTTTCTTAATTTTTTTTCTCTTTTTTCCTTCCTTTTTTCTTTTTCTTTCTCTGCTTTTCTGTTTTTGCTTTTTTTAAGTGACCCTGGAATTTGTCCAGCTTTCTGTAGAAAGAAAATTCACTTTGATTGATTTTAGTTAATGGTTTTCACTGTACACATATTGAAGCTTGAAACATGCTGTTGGGGATTTCATAAGAAACAAAATGTTACTCTATACCATTTTGCTTTTTTTGCATTTATTTATTCAGCTCAGGTCTGCACATTGTTTAGGTCTAAGATCCACAGAGCATGGCTCTAGCTCTAACTCAGGTGAAGGTGTGACACTGCCCTAAGGGAGTAAATTCTGGATCATGCTTCATCTTTTCTCTGGAACTATTCAGGTAGATGTGTCTGCTCCAGTGCAAGCCATGTCCAGCATTTCTGTGCATGTGCCTTGGGACG
>NW_020955556.1:568882-583293 GCF_003031625.1 Empidonax traillii
TTGTTTAGGTCTAAGATCCACAGAGCATGGCTCTAGCTCTAACTCAGGTGAAGGTGTGACACTGCCCTAAGGGAGTAAATTCTGGATCATGCTTCATCTTTTCTCTGGAACTATTCAGGTAGATGTGTCTGCTCCAGTGCAAGCCATGTCCAGCATTTCTGTGCATGTGCCTTGGGACGTTCTAACCTAGCTGATACACCAAGAGAAGATGGGTTTTAAATCTTCTAATTCCTAGATAAACAATTCTACTCCTACTGTCAACCAATTCTTTTGTTACAGCTTTGCACAGACCATTTTCCAGCTGGACCCTCTGAATGCTGCTTGCAGCGTTTCTCTGTGTTAAGCAACACTTGCCCCTGGATCTCTAAGTAAAGCAGGTTTTAAAGACTTGTCAGGCAAATCTAACAGAAATAATTGTTTGCACGAAGCCACTGGGCAATTACATGAAAAATCCTTCCTGCTAATGGAGCCTTTCAGGATAATGAACATGCAGTGTGCACAGTCACTTTCTTCCTTTGGGCTGGGAAATGAGAGCAGTGCCAGGTGCCCCCAGCCCAGCCCAGCCCAGCCCTCCTTCAGCAGGGTGGTGCCTCATTCAGCTGCCTTTGTGCTGGGCCTCAGTCATTTAAAAATGGTTGGGTTTCCAGCATGAATCATACTGAGCAGAAATAGCCCTTTGCAGTGCTTAATCCTTCACTCACTGTTTTTATTTAAAGATATCTCTGGTGGTTCAAATTTAACTGTGGTTCAACTCTGAAACTTTCTCCATATGGGTTCCCCTGAGTTATGTAATTTTTCATAGGCCGAAGAACCTCAGTTATTAACATTTTTGCTTGAAGTAAATTTTTTAATTAAGTGGGAAAGATAAAAAAACTGGAGGAAGTTTAGTGCTGTTTATTTTATATTCTTTGAGAGCCACAGGATTATGTGCTGGCTTGTAAATGGGCTGTGACTTTATATTCCCTCAAGAAGAAAAATGTCCCTGGAACACTACAAGGAAAATGGGATTCAAGACTCAGTTCTAGATTTAGAACTGTCACTAATTGTTGGCTTCTGTGAGAATCAGTGTTTTTTAATCATTGCTCATCATGAATTCTTTCTAACTTATGTTTCCACTTTGAAGATGTGACTCTTTTAGCTTTTGGAGACATAATGATCTTGGGAAAACTGAACTGTTATCTTTGCCCTGTTCTAGGATGAGGATGATATTAAAAACTGCTGCTAATACCATCTGTAACTAAACAAAGCACTGTAATAAATGAAAGAAGGAACAAGTAAACTTCAAATTTTAATAGACCTGAGAAATATGTTCAGGCTTAAAACACCTTTGTGTATTCTATGGAATTTGTTATGGATGGAACTCTAAATGTAAACTACCCCTCTGTAGAGGAAGGATAAAAGGAAATTGTCCGTATTTGAACTTGAAAGAATTTAACAGATAGTATCTGTTACAAATTTTAGGTTAGCCATTCCAGTTTGTTATTTCCTTCACTGTAATCTTACAAGAGAGGAAAGTATTGAAAGTACAAGATGTAGATCAAAAGATGCAAATATTCACAAAAATAGCAAATTTTATAGAGAAAAAGTGAACCCATTTTTTCTTTCTCAGTCACAGAGGTGATCAAATTAGCCATCAACTCCTTTAAAGTAGTTTGTGACTGAATATATAAACACTTTCTGTATTTGGTAAGTTTTTCAGTGGTGGCATTGATATGTTTGAATTAATAGAAGATAATGTTTGAAGAATTCCAGGAGTGGTGCAGAAGGGATTGTCAGGTAATTGTAAACTGGTCCACACCCATTCCTGAAGAATAAAGTGAAGTATAAGTTTGTTACCTTCAATTCATGATTTTTACAAAATTCTGTGAAGGAGCTCAGGAAATGTTTTTTGGCATCTCTATCTCCTTCCTTGGTTGCTTTTTTTCTGAGGTGAAATGTCACAGAGTGGTTATTCTGCTGTTCTGCAAGCATTTAAAGGTAGCATTGTCCCTGAGAGGTGTGATCACAGTATCGTCCCATTCATTTAATCTCACTTCCATGTGCCTTCTCACTTGTTTTGGACAACTGCTTTATGACCATATGGTGCATCTGATGGTGGAACTGATTCAATTTATGACAATTGTTTTTAAACAGATTCTTTCCCAGCCACAGGAGTTTCCAAGTTCTTTACTGTTCAGCTGTATGGTCTCTTGTACAGCTCCTTGTCAGCCTGGTCTTTGTGCTTTTATTTTGTCTGTATAACTTTGTAGTTTGTGTGACTGGAGGTTGTAAACATTCATTCTGTTTAGAGTCATTCTCATGTTTATTTTTCCAACATTCAGAATTTTCTTTGCCTGTGCAGTTACTGGACCCCATTCCAGGACAGGCTGCCTGAGGAACGTTCCACTTGCCACATCCAGTGGGTACAGCAAGGTGCTGAACATGTGTTCTGTGGGAACTGGATTAACAGCATCTCTCCCAGCCTCCCTGAGCAAGTGCACTTACCACTGATGTAGCAAGACCTGTAAAACAAACTGGAAGTAATTCTTTTTCTGTACCCATTGGTAAATTACATGACATTTCTACCAAAAAAGCCTCCCAAGCTGCCATACCAGCTGGAAATGCTTCAGTTTAGTATAACAAGTACAACCGTGAAGAGCTTTTATAGATATGACTAATTCAGTTTAGCTTCATTCCAAATTAATGCATTGGGACAGCCAATAGTAAAGCTATTAAAAGAATGAAATGATGGTGCAATTGTCAAAATTTCTCCCTTGGCCTGCATTTAGGAAGACAGTTTTAGCTCCCATGGTCTCCAGTCAGCACCAGAGACAGTCACACACAACATTCAATGTTGCATGAGGTTTCTGGGGCAAGGACTCCAGGAAAAGTGTTACCCCCTGAACAGCACTATATGCCTGCATGTGGAATTTCCTTTGGTTAACTTTCCTTTAGTTACATTAACTTTAGTTAATTTTCCTTTAGTTAAGACAAAAGGGATAACACTGAAATTAGGCAGAGAAGGCTCCCTGCCAGGCAAAAGCCTGGCCAGACAGATGGGCTTCCCAACACACTTGAAGGTCACCAGATTCTGAGTTTGCTGAGGGTGTCAGCAATCATGAGTTTGTGATCTCTGCTGCAGGCACAGGATCTAACCTGGACATGTCTCAGCAGTTAAAAGATAAGGCAACTATCCAAGCAAACTGAAAAAGCAACTAGGTCCTCTTAATAAACGAGAAAAGAGATCTTGCTGGCCCTAATTGGAAGGAGGTTAATAGGGAGGTTTATTTCCACTGTGGGCTATTAGTATTTTGTCTGTAATCACAGAAAAGCCAATCCAGAAACCATAGGGAGAAAATTTCCTCAAAGCTTCTTCTGTAGGAGTGACTTTGAAGTAGGGAAAGTAAAAAACAGATGTAGTTCAGCCTCATCATCAAAGACTCTCCATCTGTATTTGGAAATTCTTTTTATTTGATCAAATTAGTCCTAAGTATACTTATGGTTCAATACCTCAGTGAAACTTAAACTCATATAAAACCCTTACTTCCCACATGGAATACTGATGTTTTTCTATGGTTTAATAGATACTTTAATGGACAGGAATCTGGATTTTCCTGGCTTCCCAGGTACTTAAATTATAATTCCTATTTTGTTATAAATGCACCATATACACCATATGCACCATAAATACACCACATATTCTTTAATTTATCATCTTTGACTCTTGCAGTGGGCTTTCACAAAAATCAACAGATTGTAAATTTTTTCCCATTTCCAGAGCCCTTCAGTTTTCCTGTCAATAGCATGGTTTTTAAAAACCACAGCTGCTGCTGTAAGCATTCCAGATAAGGGAGGCAATGCAGGGTGCAGAAAAATATTGCAGTGAGAGTCAAAGATTAATAAAGTGAACTGTGAGACTGAACAGAACTTATTTTCTCTGTTTAAGGTGTATCCTTCCAATAGTAAATGATGAAATATGCCTGCACAACTGGATCGTAATCCAGGTGAGCACAGATCTCCATGAAAACTGAAATTAAAGAATACGGTGTCCTGGCAAGTCAGAAGTGACAGAATGCAGGTCCTGCTGTTGTGCTGCCTTGATTACTCAGGGTTAGTGATGACTGCATTATACCCCCATGGGACTTCCCCAAAAATAGACCAAATTAACGAAAGAAATAATTTAATTCCTTGTTTCTGAAGAGTTTTCTTCTCCCTCAGTCCAGGGTGTGCCTGTGTGGGGTTTGATCCTGGAAACTCAGGTACTGAGTGGTAGCTGAAGTGCTGGCATCTGAAAATACATCCAAGGCTGTGTGTTTGGGGTTTTTTCCCACTGTTATCCTCCTAGTTTATGTGCACATAACTTGGACCTGAGGCTAAATCTACTACTGCTCACAAAGCCATGTGTTATAACCTAATTACTTATAGATTTCAAATATTGAGAAGACTGTACTGTTGGTGCTTATGGTATTTTACAAGTTAGAAAAAGTAAGGTGTAAGTAAAAGTTCACTATAAGGTGTTTCTGTTGACTTCCTATTAGTGCTTCCCACTGTCTTTAGGTGGTTTCTGGAAAGCAGAGAAACATGGTGAGCTGGAACAGAGGCTTGGAGAGCTGTGTCTGTGAGAGTGAAAAGGGAACCTCACTGCCAGCAAACACCAACCATGAGCTGCAGCTCAGGCTGGTTCAGTGAACATCTCCAAAGAAAGGATCCACTTGGGCAAAGGGAATATTTCTGCAGTTGTAAGATAGTTAGATCTGGTTTTATGCAGGAGTCTGTTGTTGCATCCAGGGAAAATACTAACATGATACTGAACAAAAGGTGATATTGTTAATCATCTTTTTCATCCTCCCTAATGGCTTGAAAATCTTTCAAATATTTCCAGCATTCAGAGAAAGAGAAGAACACGTGGTGCTACCTGCATTTCTGGTTAATGTGAAATGAAAATTACACTTGAAGTGGAGCTCATAAGCAAGAACTGCCAGGATTATTCCTATTCTTCCTTAGGATCTGATAAAATTGTCCATTTGAGGGTTTTTTTCATCCTCCCAGTTCAAGATTTAAAGTATCTCTTCCTGCACTGTTGTCTCTTTCACTCCCATAAGTTTTATTATCTTGCTATATGTTGTTAAATCTAAGTAGGGATATTAAGTACAAAACTTATCCTATCAGTAAATGCTTTCTTTCCTATAAAATGGATTCATAGCCTGAATTTAACATAGCTGCATCTTTCCAGGGTATTCAGTAGGCTTTTGTGTCTTTATAACTGATCCAACATTCCATCAGGACTAAATATTTTAAATAATTTTAGAAGATTGATTTTGGAAATGTAAGGACAGAGATGAAATCCTGACCTCATTAAATTCCACAGAAGCAGGATTTAATTCTGCTGTTTCAACCCTATTGAACCCCATTTTTCCCATTCATATATTAATCAAGTTACTATCATGAAATCAGACCCTATATAAAGAAAGGGCCTTATGACCAGCCAGTATTATAACATAATATTGAATTCCCACTCTTTAGTTTCACCAAAACCTCATTTTCCATCAGATGATCTGGAGTCAAAATGGATCAATTGGCATAATAAAGATATAGGAAGGCACTGTTAAAGATGACTGAAAATTTCAGTTCTGAACAGAGCTGTAGGCTTCTTCTTCCACTTTCCCAACATATATCATTTATGTTATCCAGGTGTGATGAAAACTAAATGATCTATGGATGAAATCATATTAACAGACTTCTCTTATTATTAGAATGACTGCAGGGAATTAGGGTCAGTCACTTGAGTGAAAGATATGTAAGGCCAAATAATAAAATATGGAGAATGGAGAGTCCGTAATTTCCATCAGGTTTGAAAGTAATAAACATACAGAAGTTAAAAGGTTGCACTTTGACTAACGGAGCCTTGAATTTCCTGCTCCTTGAGGGCTTATTTTGTCCTGCTGGACATGTGAAATTGCAAATGTCTGTGAAAATATATCTGTGCACTGAGAGATGTGTCAGCCCTCATTTTTACTGCCAGCATCCACCTGGAACTGGAGAAGGATGTCAAAGCAGGGTGGCCTCGGACTCTGGAGCCAGAAATGCTTTTGTAGCCAGTTATTTGCTCCCACAGCTCAGTCAGTGTGCTTTGCACTGGGGGGCTCCAGAGCAGATTCCCTTTCCAAGGAAAGGTACTGACCCTGTCTGAGCTGGGACAGAAAAGGTAACATTTGGGGGTTTTTCTTCTCATCATGACAAATTCCTAGAGATGGATGAAACACAGTTTTCAGAACATGTTTAATCCTCTGTTCTTCTGATGTGCATTATATAAATATTGGATAACATATCACTGAAATAAAAGGGTTATTTGGTACTGTAAGGGCAAACTTTAAAATCTGCTCTGATCCTTGTCTCTGAAAATGCTGGTCTTATTAAAGCAGTTAATAACTTTAACTTGCTTTGTAACTGCTTAAAAACCTATGGCATGAAAAGTTTACTACATTTAATTGCTGTTATTCCATACTAAATATACCTAAAATGTACTTAATTTCATCTTTTTGTTTGATTTCAAGCTCTAGTTTGTGCTCTTTTTTGTAACAGTTTCTCTATCTTTTCTCACCTAAATAATTTTATTTTCTTTTTAATTTGTTTTTCCACAGCCTGAAGAAAACTCTGAATAAAATGGGAAAATATTATTAGAATTGCCACCTCGAATCAAAGTTTCCATTCCCCCAAAGCATTTTCTCAGGTGAACTTAATTTTTGTTTCTCTTACTGCGCTCATTTTACCCAGATAAGAGTGGAAAAAAGGTGGTTGTCTCCTTTTTCAGTTCAAAGTAATAATGGCTTACAAGAAGCCCAAAGCAAAGTGCCAGAGTGTTCTCTACTGGCTTGACCTATACAGGGGGGGGATCAAGAGTGACAAATCCCACCCCACAAATAAGGCTTTGCCCAGCTCACTGGATGCCACATGTCACAACAAGGTGTTTATTGCTGAGAATCATCGAGGAGCTGGAAAACAGTTGGGTTTTTTCAGGAATAACAGTTGCCACTCAATCAGTAATCTGTTTTCTTAAAAGGCTCCACTTGTCCTCTGGGCAGCTGGGAGGGCTCAGGCACTGAGCTGAGCATGGGCTGGGAACTGAGTGAGTGGAGGACACAGCCCATCAGTCACTGCAGGCCACCCCCCTATCCTGTAAGTGTTTACCCATTCACAAGAAACACCAACATCAAAACACTGTATTTTGCTTTCTGGTCCCAAATGTACACGATCTTTTAGAACCACTGGATGAAGACCACAAAGCTCTGGAGTCCCAGTGGAATCCTCCAAGCTGCTGTCCCACATTTCCCAACACCTCCACACCCCCTGGCATCGTGTTCTGCCAGAACACATTACCCCAGTGTCACTGGAGTGTTAGCTTTGCTTTTCTTGTTATGAAGAGGAGCTGTCCTTTAGTTCAGGAGTTCTCCTTTAAAAACCCAAACAGGTTATTTGGGGGATGATTTCACAGCCTTTGTGGCCCATCTGTTTCAGCACTTAGCAATCCCTGCTGGCTTCCCTGTCCAGCCAGAGGCCTTTTGGGTTCTTTAATCTTATCCCATGTTGACAGGAAGAACAGCTTATTTTCTTCTTTTCAGGCACTGTACACATGCTGTGTACTTGAAGTTTTATGCTGCACTTCTTCTCCCTACAATAAACAAATTCAGTTCCTTCAAACCAGACTTATATCTTATGTTTGCAGGTTGTTTATTATTCTTGTGTTCCTTGGATTTTTCTGCAGTCATTCCACCTATTGCTTAAGTTAGACACAGTCTGCAGCTGAGATCTTACAAGCACCACATGCAGGGAATTGATTATTTTGGTTTTCCTACATCCCACAACGTTTGCTCTTCTGTCAGAAGTGCAGTATTCCTGACTTTTCTTTAGTTGTGATCAAACACCTGTTTTGAAGAAGTTGCCTATTGACAGAAAACTTGCATTTACTAGATTGCTTCCAATAATCCTATAATAATTTCTGATAATCTTGCCTTCTGGTATGTTTTTCAGACTCTAAAGAGTGGTGTTGTTTGGAAACTTTATAAATATCTGCACTCATCCTTCAGGTTTTCATCATACCTTCATGGGCTGAGGAAAACAGCTCAGGCTCGAAGTCACCCCATCTTTGCAAGTAAGTAGTTCAATTTTGCAAATGCTTGAGTGCAGCAGAAATTAAAATCGTTAATGGAATTTAATAACAATTCTTGGGTGATTAGATACCTGGAGGATAAGACTGATAAGGGCTGATGATAGAATGACAATAATAACCTTTTAGATGAATGGTAATTCTTTTACATACTTGGTAAGTTTACCACTGACATATGTTTGTAAGAGTCACAGCAAACAGACCCAAAAAAGCAGTGCATTAGCAGTAGTCTGGCAATATCGAGACTGACTGAATAGGTTTGTGCATCATTCCAGGCAATATTCAGGTTCTTCTCCCAGTGGGAGAGCAGTCAGGGCTGCAGCAGGTCATTCAGCTACCTGATCTACCTACACCACCTTTATACTAAGGAGCAAACCCAGGTACAGTGACAATTTTCCTGCCACATATTAAGTTTACAGTAGCTCTTTCATCAGTGAACCATAATATCAGTATTACTATTATTATCTATTATTTATTATTATATCTATTATTTTCATGGAATCTGCTTGCTAAGAAGAATGTTTAACTTTCTCTTATTTTTCAAATTAATTTAAAAAAATTTAAAACCCTTCTTAATTGATTATAAATGAATTAATCATTGCTTTTGTTTAGTTAATGCGTGAAATAAAAAGAAAATCTTATTAGCACATCCATCTTTGTAATATAATTTCTGTAATTTTCCATGGAAAAAATTGGCAAATGCCAAAGACTTCCGAAGTTTTATTTGACATAAAGGCATCAGTCACAGGGCCTGAAAAAGAGTCATGGCTAGCAGAGCCATAATTTTATAGAGAAAGGATAGATGATAAATGGCTTCCTGGCTTGACTAGATCACTACAGCGTGTCACCTCATGTCTCATCTCCCTAGACAGACACTCTTTCTGTTCTGGATAACCCAGCATGCTTTAAGATAATACACTTTTAATTCAAATGGTGCTGTTCCCAGGCCTTCAGGCAGATCAGACACGGGGAGCAGAGCTGCACTGGGGCACCTGCAGGTCCCTGTGCAGGTGGGCAGCTGGGAAAGGAGCTGAAGCCAGCAAAATGAAAAGAAAATATTAGAATGGAGGAAACAGCAAACACAGAATATGATGAATTATACGAGTCAGCTGCAGTAATAAAGGAGGTCAGAGTGAAAACTAAGATTACAGCTACCAGTACTGAATACTGCAGCACTAAAGAGGTGAAACATCTCAGCTCTAGAATGCAGGAGGTGGGAGCTGGGGAAAAAAAGTAAGAGAAGACCTTGCTAGGTCACCCAATCAACTTATCTCTTGACAATAATGGCAAAAGATCTCCCGAAGGAAAAGCTGATCCACTAGGACAGGCATGGTCTTCATATTCTTTAACTAGAATTTAATTAAATACTCAGAAGCATTTCTAGAGTATCAGAAAAATGAAAGAAAAAGTCTGCTTTCAAGTTAATGTGTGATTGTCACCAGCAGAGATTGCTGTTTCATGAATTGCTAATCTCAAGTCACTTTTTGGGGAGCAGACTCGATTAGCTGCAACATTCACAGGGAAATCCTGAGATGCATTTCTGAACCCCCTGACTTTCTGCACTGGGCTCAAGACAGGTTCTATCTCTGTCCATCTGTCTGTCTCTCTCCCTTGCCCTTCCTCTCTCTTACAAGAGCAGGCAGAGATTTTATTTGCAGGCCAAGTCCTTCCCTGTAGTGAATGTGATTGATTATGATTCTGTGAATGCTGAGTTGTGACTCATAGCATGTCTTTTTTGCCTTAAAGCTCAAGTATGGGTACTGTTAACTGTTTAAAAATATCAGCTTTCCAAAAAACAAACACAAATGAAAAATAATTAAGGTCATAGACATCACAGTTGCTAATGAACCTTTGAAATTGTGACCTATAGAACTATGACTAAGGGTTTAAAAGACAATTCAAACAGAGGAACTGTAGTCTTTAACAAATACTCAGAAATCCTCGGGGTGTGACTCATGGTTGTTCAGTGTGAACGTTGGTGATACTGCTATGCCAATTCATTGGTATTTATTATAGTTTAGTTCCCAGAAACTAATCATGGACCAGGGCACCTCATGTGGGGCAGTGTCGAGCCCATGGCCGAGGAGATGAGGTCCAGTGAAGCAGTCACTGATGCTGTGGCCCAGCAGTGTCCTCACCAACAGGAGCCATGAAATATTGTTCTTTTATATTGGTCACTCTGAAACACTCAGACCATGGTTCACATTCATCTTCTCTGATACTGAAAAGTAGAATACATCCCTTTGAACCATTCCAAGCAAAGACAGTGCAAAAATAAATCTGAAAGCCTTTTGTTCCTGCCCTGAATTTGCTTCTAATCACAGATGGCCAAACTTGCCTATCAGCAAGACAGGACTAGGTGCCTGGAGCTGGCAGAAGTGTGTTCTGCATGTCCCTCAGATCTGGGCACGCTGGAGATGGATGGTTCAGGCTGAGGGGGATCACCAGCGTGGAGCAGACTGTGCTGCTGATCCCTGAGTCAGTGAAGGATGAGCTCAAGGTCAGCTCTCATTAGGAATGTTGGCAATGGAACTGTGAGTTGTTTCTGCTGCTTCCTGACAGGCAATTTTTTTCCCTGGGGAAGAGAACATGGAACTGCATAAAGCATTTACTCTTACATAATTTGTTAACATATTCTTGCCTCTTTAACAAACAAACTGTTCTGATAGTTTTGTAAATATTGCATTGCAGGCACAAAAACAGATTTTCAGGGTTGGCTATATATCTCTAATCTCTGTCCCTGCAGGGTGTCGTACTAATGATGATTTGTTGTTTGGAGTTTAATTAGGAGAAAAGTTAAGCTTTACTTACTTGTGTTCTTACAATTAAATGCAAATAGGTTTAAAAGAACCTGCTTGGGTATGCAAAGCTGAATAATACTGACAATCCAATAAAAACAATATGTATAAAAAGGCAGCTTAACTCCTAAACAAGACAGAGGAGACAAGCTACACAACAAGCTGGTTTGTATTGATTTGCAGGGAGTGAAGTGGTGGTTAATGAGTAACCTTAAATCTCATTCAAAATAATAAGATACTAAATAGTTTTCTGTCCTAATCAACTCTACTCCTGGCCATATGAACAGGTAACTGTTCCTGTAGCCACAGGTCTTTTTTTCCACTTTTTCACCGATTCTGGTGTGTTTGCAAATTTCCTTGAGTTAATTTTTTCTCAAGCGATTCTTGGTTTGTTTTTTGCTGCTTCCTTCCATGTTGGACCTGCTTACACATCCAGACCATCATATTTGTCCTGATCCTGGGCAAGTGCAATATGAATACACATTCTGCCTTTTTATCAGTCCTAAGTCATGATACCAAGCACATTATCCTACACACAAATGCATATGCATGCAAATTTCTCATTATGAAAGTAAGGAGAACTAGATGAAAATAAAGCACAATTTTAATATTCATTAAATTAATCATCTGAAAGCCTTGCATTAGCAATTCAATCACATGGAGAAGTGTTATCTTCAGAAGTTTCTGTAAGGGAACATCAGGGTTTCCAGTACAATTCTGTCTCCGTTCTCAGCAGTGCTGTGACTGGCTGGTAGTGATGGCACTTGATTGCTACCAGAGCTTTGGAAGATTTTCTAAGTGTCAAGAGACCATTTTGGTGCAGAGGAATCAAATACAATTTGCTATTGTGTGTGAGCCTGTTTGAATGTTTTCTCTGAATGTGATGGGAAAAAAGTGTCTGATCCACCAGGAGAGTAATTGTGTTCATTTCCTGTCTGAAATATAGTGAAATTAGTTCAGAGACATAGTTTTCTCAATGATTTTCCTGCTGTGTGCTCACAAATTTATGGTAAGGTTAAGGGACCTGTGAGAGTGAAAAGATATTATGTGAATGGGAGATTCCATGTTTTGCTGGTAAGAGTCTATTCCTAATTATAGCTGAATATTTTGCCTGCAGTTTATGGCCAGACCACAACATCAGAACGTGTTTTATCTCTTTAACTATAAATGAGCCACAGCATCAATAAGAATTAAAGAAATGCTGCAGGTGCATTTTGCTTTGTGTGATTTGGGATGAGGAATATTAATGACCATTTCACTCATGCAGCTGTTTCACTAAGAAAAGCTTCATTTTCCTCCATGTAGCTTGGAGCCAGGATGCTGCCAGCCTTGGGTAGGCCCATGGATTTCTGACAGGTGACACACTTGTTATTAATCACTGAACCAAGAGCAGGCTGTAGAATTGTGCAGCCTGGATGGCAGGAGATAACTCACTGAGGAGAGCTGAACCTAGGAAATAACTCTGCATTGAGTGACCCTGATTGAATTCAGCTTAAAATTAATAGAAAAAGAAACCAAATGGGTTACTAATTACATTTTTTTAATTATTTCAAAAGGGCAATCTTTGAGAAATTAAGGGAGCTTGTCAGAGACTTCAGCTATACTGAAGAGCTCAAATCCTTTGGTGTCAATGAGCCTTGATGTTTCTGAGGTTACTGTTATTAATCAAAAATGCAGAGCTTCCCAGAGTTGTCTTTACAAACCTTTGAATTCCTTGCTGGACTGGTGGCAGTTCAGTGTGAAAATGCTGCTTCTGGCTGTGCACACTTCCCTGCTCTTGGCTTTGTACACTTCCACTTAGAGCTGCTTTCCTCCCTGTTCCCATTTGGAGCCATAGAAAAGGTGCCTGCTCTGACATATTAGTAAAGAGAATGTTCTAGACATGGGGTTGTGATTAACTAGATAAACTGTTGTTAACTTAAGGCAGAGTTGAAATCTTTGTAATAATTCCAAGACTATGTTATGTAGGACGTGTTCTGGATTTGTTGGTGCTTTTCTCAGCTGCAGAAGAGATTTGTGTGGGCATCTGGGGATTTGTTTGCTCCTGTAGGAGAGCTGGTGAAGGGAGCATTCCTGTCCATTTATGCAGGAGTAATCCTGAAGGGCTCCTAAAATGGGAATCGCAGTTAATCAGTTGGGTTTGGGACACAGAAGGCCAGGAGGAGTGTGGTTTTGTCCTTGTGTCAGGAAAGGTGGGAGCAGGAAATGCAGTAATATGGATGTATCTCTGCTCTGAAGTCAGTAAAGGAAACTGTTAAATAATATAATGCCCTCCAAAGTACAAAAGCTGTAGGCAGATCTTCAAGGAGCTTCTTGCTCCCTCTGAGTGAACCTGAAAGCTTCCGGAAGCTCAGTGGGATTCATCAGATCCTTCTTCTGCCAAAGCAAAGGATTCACATCAGTTTATGTAATAATATGATAATATTGTGCCCATTAAAAATAGATTGTTACCAAAAACATCTTAGGAAAGAGTCTGTACAGCCTGAGTTCTTTTCGTGTCATAACTGAAGAATTTTTGCAAACTCAGGTTTTATTTTTAAAGCAGTTGGGATTGTTGCACAGCAAAAGTGAACTAACCTTATAAGTCAAAATAAAAAAAGTCATCCTAGAATTAGTATTTTATAATTTAAAATTTTTCCAGAAAAAATATTTTTTAATTTGAGCTTTTTTGATATAGAGATGGAATTTCTTGGTCAATTAACCATCATCGATGAACAGACAAGGAATTCCTTGAGCAAATTCCTGCATAATATGTTGGTTTTTAATTCATTGCAGCCCCAAGGCAGATCAGAGAGGGGATGGAGCCATCTGGAAAAGGGGCAAGGGGGAAGTTGTCTCCTGAGGGAATTCCATCCTCCCCAAGGTAAGTGTCTGGTAGATAAAGGCTTGTCAGCATCATGTAATCCCACCCCTTCAGTACATTTTGGCACTGCATTGCTTATTTCTAAGTGACTGAGCATTGAAAGGGAAACTCAGCTTTAGCTCCCTGCTGTGCAGAAGCAGGAGCAGCTTTCTGTTCCTGGCACTGGGATGCAGAACTGAAGGGGATCTGTGAGTCCAAACCAGGCCACTGCTCCTCTTTTCCTTCCCCTCTTTAAGCACCTCTCTTCTCCAGGCCAAATGATACACCAGCTCTGAGGCAATGAAGGTCCTGTCTCTCTGCCTGGACTGGCTCCACCTCGGCACCCAACTAAAAGTTGGTTTACAACTGAAATTAGGTACCCAGACACAAAACCACTTCAGAATTGGGTGAGAATGGGAGGGCACAGTAGCTATGAAATAATTGGTCAAAAGGTATGTTTGGAAATAAACTGTGCCTATTTTTTGTATTTCAAAGAAGTGAAAATAAAATGATGGATTAGAGAAATTGAAACTCAGTAGTACTTTTGGTACCTCTTACACAAAGTAGCTAACTGGAATTCAGTTCTCAAACCCAAAATGAAGCAGCCAGAGCCTCAGAAGACAGTGAT
>NW_020955556.1:585813-587167 GCF_003031625.1 Empidonax traillii
GTGCTGTGTCCTGTTCCCTGTGCTGTGTCCTGTTCCCTGGGCTGTGTCCTGTTCCCTGTGCTGTGTCCTGTTCCCTGTGCTGTGTCCTGTTCCAGGCAGTGCTGTGTCCTGTTCCCTGTGCTGTGTCCTGTTCCAGGCAGTGCTGTGTCCTGTTCCAGGCAGTGCTGTGTCCTGTTCCCTGTGCTGTGTCCTGTTCCAGGCTGTGCTGTGTCCTGTTCCCTGTCTCTGGGCACTGCAGGCAGTGCTGTGTCAGCCCTTCAGTCTCCAGGAAGGGATGGAGGCTCAGCCATTCCCACAGGGACATTGTCCTGATGTCTCACCTGAACCTTCCCAGAATTAACTGCAATACTTTCTTGTTCTGTTTTCCCAAGATCCACAAGCTATGCTCCTCAGCCCTGCCCAGCTCTCTTTTATGAAGCCTCTGACAGTATTTTTCCAGTATCTGTTCAAGTCCCTTTGCAAGAAATTCAGCTCATTTAGGACCTGTTTCTAGATCTTGTGTCATTCTCCCTGTTCTCTTCTGGCTATTCCAGCTGACACTTAGTGCCTGCAATCAGGTCTAAAGCATCAGCTGGGGTGTTTTCAGTATCAGTACCAGAGCAGAAAACAACTTTATGCCTCTCACAGAACAGTTTCTATATCATAATACAGTGGCTGATTTTACTCATTATCATGACATATGCTCAGCTAAGGCTCCAGAATAGTCCTTAGAACACCTTTTGCTGAATTGTTGCCCATGCTGGCTTCAATGCACCTTAAAATTCTTCCTAGGTAGAGCAAATCTATCTTGTTCTTTTGAATAGCATCTTTTTTTTCAGACCAAATCTCCCATTTGTCAAGATCAGTATGAGTTCTGAGCACATCTTCCTAAATTCTCACAAACTCTGCTAGTCTGCAAATTTAATAAACCTAATATTTATTTTGTCTTCCAGGACAATATGGAATTATGGAATAAGACAATACACTTGTGTAAACTCATTCCCATGCTTCCTTCTGCTTTGATAATGCTTCTTATCTGTTCTTTTTTAAAATTAAATGGAGAAAACCTCAAAATTATGGAAAACTGCCTCCAGTGCCTATGAATCTTGTATGTCTGCATACCTGCTTGCCTTAAGTTATCCTGAAAATGGGGTATAATGTGCCTGCATTGCTCTGAAATATCCAAAGTAATGGAGGCAAATATCAAGTCTGAGAACTGCTCCAGGTGTGGTGGTGAGGAGCTCCAAGGAGGACAGTGTGGATAACCAGACATCTTCTCATGGCACCTGCACGGCCCTGATTGGGCTGTTCAGTTCAGAACAGTAAAGGGGAGCTATTCAGGCTATTAAGAAAATAAGGAGCTTTTGACAAATTT
>NW_020955556.1:588498-627402 GCF_003031625.1 Empidonax traillii
GCAAATATCAAGTCTGAGAACTGCTCCAGGTGTGGTGGTGAGGAGCTCCAAGGAGGACAGTGTGGATAACCAGACATCTTCTCATGGCACCTGCACGGCCCTGATTGGGCTGTTCAGTTCAGAACAGTAAAGGGGAGCTATTCAGGCTATTAAGAAAATAAGGAGCTTTTGACAAATTTGCTTCATGACTGTAAATCCTACAATGTCTGTAAAGTCAAATTCAGCAAATTGCAACACAGACAAGCTGGGTCCAGGAAAAAATGTAGCACTTTGCCCACATTCTCTGGCTCAGGCATCATTCTACAGCTGTTAATTGGTTTGGTGACCAAAGCTTTTCCTTCCTCTTGCCCTGAGTTTATAAAAATCCTTCCCCCCCCCCAGCACTTTAAACACACATAGAACCTCAACTGAAGGATTTTGTCAGGTCAGGCCCAAGAAAAGAGGCAAAAGCACAAGATTTGGAGCCTCTCCTGCAGCAGCTCCCAGGCTGGGCAGTGCCAGTTTTATCAGCTCTCCTGACAGCAGAGACAACAGCCACCAATGCCATAATAATACAGAACATGATCTCCTTGAAGGGAGAGAAGCATAACCCTGATATATTTGGGCAAGTATTGAGCTAAAATTGTCCAGAGCAGCTGGAGATGCCTTCAATTCCAGTGATTGGGAGTCTGTAAATGCATTGCTATTTTGTCTCCTCAGTGGAAATGGGTTGTTTTTTCAGTCCCCCAGAGCTACTGGAGCTGATGTTCTTAAAATCAGGCCAATTTTTTGTTATCAGCATGAAAAACAGGTTCAAGACCTCACCTGGATGAAAACTTAGGCTGTAGTCCCAAGTTCTGGGAATGCTGGAACCCAAGATATTTAATGTTACTTTTCTTCCTTGGGCCATTTTGGTGGATAAAGAGATGTTGTGTTACACTTCAGTATTTCCACACATCACCTAAAACTGACCTGGCTTTGCAGGGCCTTATTCGATTTGTTTCTTGACTGAAAAGTTACTCTTGATTCCGTAATCTGGTATTTCATTAAACCCCATGGAACACCTCGGTACATTCTGAGGGACAGGTACAGTTGCATCATTTCCCATTTTGGTGGTGACACATGGCTTCAGTCATTTATTCACATACCCCTCAATTCAGATAACACAGAACTGAGATTGGGCCACTAGCTATCTTCCATAAAATCTGAGTTTTGCTAATCTGCTCTGTATGGAGACACTTCCACTGATTTTCATTATTTCTACACAATATGAGTAATTCATTGAAAAAAGTGTTGCCTCCAGTTCTGACTCTTTCCTGTTTTAATGAAGAGATATAACTGATAGAAGAAGCTTTTGAGTTTACTATCTAGTAATTATTAGTACTTATATAATATAAATAATAAACTAATAACCTAATTATTTATTAAGAGATTCATTGATAAACATGCCACTATTATTAACTTACTCTTCTATCACTCTTCACACCATTATTAATCACCAAGAAAAGTTAGTTTTAATAATATTACTTTTTATGTATATACTCTACTTTCTCTTTTTTTTTTTCTTAATTTACATATATTAGATTTCAATCCACTTAAATCCGTGTTAGATTTGTTTCCAGCAATAGCAGATATAGTCCACCTGTCCGTGTCAGGTACGCTCTGCAGGACACCATTCACCAGCTGTGTGCCCTCCTGTCTCGGAGCATATGGGTAAGGAACAACAAAAAGGACTATTTTTGACTAATAGAATAGAGGACTATATCTACTTATGTGATGAACATTTTTGTCAAAGCCTGTTGAAGTATTTTGCTGTCCTGAACCAATTTCTCTGTGATTTTCATTCTTCATTAAACTCTCCTAGTGTTCATTTGCCTCTTCCCTTTGGCTGAAGCTCTGAATGTGTCTGTGGATCTTTCTCAGCTTCAGGATTCCCATAGTCATTTGGGATGTACTTCTTACATTCTTCAGATGTTTTACTAAATTTTTAATATTTCAGCAGATTTTTAAAATAGTGAAAAAAATTAGCTTTTAGAAATCTATAACACTCACTACTCTTTCCCTGCATCTTCAGATTTCATTATTTTCCATATTCCAATCCTGTCCTGGTTCAAAACAAATTCTTCCTTTTCATCAAATCATCTGACAGAAGTTTGCAGAACTCTGCAAGAATCCTTTCCATATGTTTTGCCTTTTCCTTCTCCCCTCATGGATGTTGTGTTTAGCTCTGAGCTGATGCAGAATCCTGACTCTGCAGCCAGGAAATGTGTCCTGTTATTAATGTACAGTGATGTACAGACTGCTACCAAAATGGGGCACAGTGAATGAAGGCATAGGAAGTGTTAATTTTTAAAAAGTGTTAAAATTTGACTCTTCTAATCATTCAGAAGAAAAGAGCCGAGGAACAGAATTGCAGAATTGTCTGGAGAGCCATAACAAAGTTAGCTGAGCATGCAACAGTTAGAAATATGAGAAACTATGGGGAGTTGGAAGTGTACACTTTCCATTTTATTTTGTCATTATGTTTCAAATGAGCTGCTTAGATTTAAATTTTCACTAGAAGGCTCTTACTTCTTTATAATTAAGTTGCTTTTAGTAATGTACAATGAAGAAAACAGTTTTTCCAATTTGTAAGTACCTCTTCCTAATCATTTCCATGTTAAAGAGAAAAACATTTTTTCAGCCTAAATTTCCCCTAATTTTCAGAGACAAGTTACCCAGCAGATTGTGTGCATGCTTTCCAGTACTGAGAAGCAAGATGCTAAAAATGACAGGCAATCAGTGCTGCCTGCCTGGAACCTTTTCACTGTGGGAGGATCTAACTTTGTGCAGAATGTGCTGAGTACCAATCCACAGAAATTTGGCTTGAGAACAAAGGTTGCTTTAAAAAGAAAGCCCTACCATAAATATATATCTCTCTGTTTGTATTTGTAAGATTTAACAATATAGACAGGGATCTGCTTTTGTTTCAGCCAAGAAAGAGGAACCAAAGTCAGAATAGTAATATTGCTCAAAAGTTTTGCTGGCTGCACTGTAAAGCATTAATTCCCTGGCAAGGCTTTAAAGGTCTGATCCAAGCAAACTGAAGTGAATAAAGAAGATACTTTAATGTTCGTATGCAATTCAAAAATCACGGGATCAATTCACAATTAAGATCAAAGATTCTTTTGGATGTTTCAAGCAACCTCTCCCTGTCCCCATGCCCCCCTTTCTCACTATGCTTTTATCTCTTTTGCCTTTTTTTCCCCCTCTCTCTCTTTTTTTTTTTTTTTTTTTTAATGCAATCTGATGATTCATAGTGGGGACTAAGAATGTACTTTATTCCTTTTTAAAATGACAAGATTCTGAAACCTAGCCTTGCTGAGAATGGTGTACTTGAGCAGAATTTAAAAGCTACTGCAGAGCTTTGTATGATGCAGTGTGAAAGCTTTTTTTGATGCTTTGGGTTTTTTGAATCCCGTGGCCTTAAATGGTCTAATTTTGTTATGGTCAGATATGATTAAATCCACTTACTGTTTTAGAAAATGAGGATAAAGCACAAATGCAAATGGATTGTTGTCTGTTTTTCTTTATTTCTGAACTCAAGTGGGGATAGATGTGTTAAGTAAAACTGCCTTGCTTTTTTGTTTGTTGGTTTTTACCTTTCTGAGCTTAATGGGGATCTGTTTTATGGAGCTGTGTTTACATTCCCCACACCACTGGAGTGTATAATTTCTGCAGTCAGTATTTTCAAATGGAAGTCCAGGATATTGAAGCATTAATTCCTCGTACTCTATGTGCATTGGTTGGAAAATAAGATCATAAGGAGCTCTAGAAAGTAGAGGGTCTGGGGTTCAAGCATCTGTGCTGCTGGTTCCCCAGTCCCCACATTCCTGAGGAGCTTTTCTGGTCCCCTTTTTTCAAACATGGGACATAATGGCACAACCTTTGGGGTGCTGGGAAATGCTGTGGCCTGTTGGACTGTGTGTCCCATTTTATCCTCCCTCTCCTGTCACAGCAGCTCTGTTGTGTGGCACCCAAAATTAAAAACCCCATGATGAATAGGATTGTTGGGATATACTGAGTGCTTGGCAGGAAGGGAGAGTTCAAGAGGAGACAATCAGATTTACATAAACAATTTTTTTCCCTCACATTGGGGTTATTTTTATTCCACTGCTTCTACTGAAGGGTAAATAATAAAATGAGCAGATTGTGCTGTTGCAGGGAAATTCTGTGTGTTGCCTTTGTGTATCTTTAGTCCTCTTTCAAATGCCACTATGTCTGAATGTCACAGGCAGGATCCTCTTATGAAATGCCACTTCAGCAATTATCATTTGCAAAGAAGGAAGTGCAGAGAAGATGAGAACTGCAAATCAGTTTGGCTTTGTATTCTAATTAAGATTTTGATCAAACATCCATCTATCTTTCCTGATCCCTGCTGCTAAATAGAGAGGTGGAGAAAGCCTTGCTGTGAATATGGGGAAAGGAACTTCCCTTGTAGGTTATAGAAAGGAACAGGCCCTGTGCTCCAGGAGAACTGTGCCTTCTGAAATGCAAGGCTGCTCTCTTTTGATTTAAATTCCTTCTTTTTTCTTACAATATAAACTCATATTTTGAAAATGGCATCATTACCTAAGAACAAAGAAAGGAAAGTCTAAGGTGAAGGAGAGGCTATGATTTTTCTCCAAATTAAACTAGAGGTGTTGCAAATGCTTGCCTTAGTGGAAGAAAGAGAATAAAATTAGAGAAGATTAAACTCAATATAGCAGTTACAGAATATGTACTCAATCAACTTAGCTGTGAAGGAAGAGGTTCATGGCCTTTACACCAATTAAAAAGAGTTGGCATCATAATGAAGCCACTGAACATCCTTTGCAATGCAAAAGGCAATGTTTGGTTGTACAACCACAGGTTAGCCACTTGTAGACTCTGAACTAATTCTGCCCATGACTGTACAGAGTAAAAAACAGCTGCTCTGTTCTAGTGGGAAGAGTAACAGGTGATGCTCTAAGTGAGTGCACATTTTGTTGTGTTGGGTCACTGAAAAGTTACAGCTGTGGGAGAACACCCTGTCCTGCTAGTTTAGAGAGTTATAGAACACCCTGTCCTGTTAGTTTAGAGAGTTATTACTATCCTGGACTGGAGACTGAGGTCATCAAACTCCAAAATCTCTAAGCTGAAGCTTTGAGACTTCATTTTGGTAGCTGAAAGGAGTCAACAAGAACCTCAGAGTGCTGTTGTTGTAAGTGAAGACCTGAATCTCTGCTCGTGTCTGTGGAATCTGCAGGGATGGAGGACAGAGAGAGTTCTCTGTGTCAGGACAAAACAAAGCCCCCAAGTCTGATCTGAAGGCTGTAACAGGCCAAGGATGCTCAGTGGATTTGACTGCTGGATTTTTGAACTCAGCCATTTCTGGAGATGAGGGCTCATACCAGTGTTGTTGCTTAAGTCGTTTTTACAGCAATTCAGAAAAAAAAGGGGACAAGTTTAGCTCTTGTTTACCCAGAGATGAAAGCAGGAGCTCTATTGATGTTGGCAGTCCCATAAATTGATTAGAAAAGGCCCCTCCATTTGTCAATTCTTAGAGAATCTGCACAGGGCAGATTTGTCTTAGTCACAGTCTGGGTGGCTAATATGACTAAAAGCACAGCACATCAGAATATTCACCCTCTTAGAGATTTTCTGTGTTCTGGACTGTTTCTACTGTTGAGCTGTATTTAGGATGTGTTTTACTGGGTATTCATGAGTATCTGTTGATGTGCATGAGGGGTTTGTCCATGTGCTACATTTGAATGAGTTAGGAAATTATTATCTATCATTTTGAAAACTATGAACAAACAACAGAATTATAAAAAATACTTAAAACTTATTCATATGTCAAATCCAATGAATGCTAGAGGTTAAACTATAATAAAAGGGCTGTTTATATGACTTATGAGGTAGGCTATTAATCTGCAAATAAAAGTGTTTCCACTGGGAGGATTTATTGTCTATTAGTGTTGTGCAATAAATAGGAGTGATATTAATCTAAAAAGATTTGAAGTTAATAAAGGCTCCTTGCTTGTTGTAGAGTATTTATGGTGAATAACACGCCATTTATTAAAAACTTTAAACAATGCTTTTATACTGTGAAAATTCAAATTATATCTAATGATTAAACCACATTACTATCAATTAATATCAGTAATTTAGATTTCAAAAACTGTGGGAGCAAATGTCACTAAGTAATAATAGCAATGACCATCTTTGCAAAGATATTTCATTCCACCTTATATGCAGATTACAACAGACTGTGATGACCTGCTATTATCTGCCTTCTGAAGGGGAGATGTGCTTTCAATAGAAGATAATTTAAGCATTTCCTTGAAGTGGTCATTTTTCAGCATCAAGCTGTCACTTGGACTTGGCTGAGTTTTTCTAAGCAAGATAATGGTTTAAATTTAATGATGTGCTGAAGAGTCTCTGGAATTATATATCTAATTCCTATTGGAGTACTGAGTATTCTCACATAATAACTGACTGGGCTTTTACATTGTGTATGAGCAGCAAGTTGCTCCTGTAAATAGCAAATACACAAAGACAATGCTTTTGAAACTCTGGCAATACCCTCAGTTGGACTATGTGGCTGATTTGGTAAGGGATTAATTGAAAATTGAAACAGACATAAAAAGAACTCCTATTTTAAAACATTTAAACATCTAAAACATGAAATATCAGTTTGGCTTCTTGAATTGCACCAAATAATATCCTTACTTAGAAAAGGAATTGCACTGCATTAGACTAGAGATAGAGGCATTTCATTCTTGCAACAAGTTTCTATCCATAGCATGTCTACATTCTACAAATGGCAGAACTTTATGAATGATAAGCAAAATTTCCTCTAAATTTCAGGGTACTGAGTACACAAAGCAATTATTTCATTCCTTTGCTGCATTATAAGCTGCAGTGATAGCAAACTCAACAAAATATGACTATGAAATATGTCCCATTCCTATCTATAGTTGAAAAGCTGAAAAGTTTTGTACAGGAATTTCATGTAGTTTTGGGGGGGTTTTATACATTAAGTGAATAATTTTCCTGGGACTGAAAATTAATGGAGTGACAAAAGTTCCCCATACCATTTCAGGCACTATGTGAAGTGTGTTCTGTCCTGACTCCCCATAAAGCCCAGCTGGAGTCTCTGTGCTGTTCTGGTTTAGGCTCGTGGCTCATCTCCCAAAGCATTCAGTGTGTCCCAGCTGGGGTGCTCAGTGGGACATTGGAGTGTGGTCCCTCAGGGAACACCTGCACTGTCAGCCTGACTCTTTGTTTTCTCCTAAGATCTACCCACCTGCTCTTATACAGCCTAATTTGCCTCTGGGTGTCCTCCTTAACTGCCAGCTCTGTTCGTGGGGTCAGGACAGTTCCCCACGAGGCTCCAGGCTTGTCCCAGCAGTGCTGAACACGCTGCTCGTGGCACTTGGGCTCCCACTGCCTGGAGTTCCCCTGCCCCAAAGAGCCACCCCAAACAAATACCTTTACTGGCTGCAATGTGGAACCCTCTACATTTTAGCCCACTGAACCAAATAAAAGAATACAAAACTAATTCTCTTCTGCTGGGCCCCAGGAATGGCAGGGATATGGCCAGCCACAGCCAAGCCTTTGGGAACAATAGCTCTGGGCAAGGGGGGCAGCACATCATCCAGAGCAGGTGGGTCTGGCACAGTGGACTGGGTAAACCAGATCCCCTCAAACTCACAACTGGCTCCCCTTGTCTCAAGTTCTCCTGTTGGAAAGACAGAAATGAACTCTCTGCTGCACTCATGTAGTGGTGACAGCACGAACAAACTGTTCAACAACTGGAGCTGCCACTCAACTCAATTTCAGAGCTGAGAGAAAATCAGGAGCGTTATTTGGTCAGGGGAGAAGAGCCTGGAGATGTGGTTATAAAGTACTTAGGGATTAAGCAAAGACAGTTTTGATATCTGATGGAGAAAGTGTTCCAAAGGAGAGCAAATAGAGTATCAGAGACAGAAGGACAGAAAAGGCCAGTAAGAGGGTGCTAAAGTAAGTGAGGAGCATTTGGGGAAAATGCAGCTATTAGGAGGCTGGAGACAGATGACAACTGCTGAATTTTGAACAGCCTGTGAAGAAGAAAAGCCTGCAGACTGTATAAGGGTTAATGACATGGATATAAAACCTGAAATGATGTTGTAGAAATCCTATTGCCAGAGCCTCTAAAACTGACCACTGTATTTCCATGAGAACACTTTGAAATGCACAAGAGGGCTGAAAGAAAAAATTGGATTTCTTGCTAGATGTAGTGTAGTATATGAGAAATATCAGCTGATAATTACAGTGTGTGACAAGTATAAGCAATGCTATAGTAGTGAAATGAAATCAGCTAAAGGCAGTGGGACTGTGTTGGGTCAGATTCAGACCCCAAAAGTCCAGCTGAGTTCCAAATCTCATCTTGAAATATTCTAGAAACCTAAGAAAAGCCAGCTTCATTGGACTGGAACTTACACCAAAAATCTTTATGTGGAAATTTCTAAATGATTCCAAAAGTAAATGTAATGCTTTTTAAGTTATAAAAGAATCCTATATGTTATTCCAGTCACATAAGTCTGCAGAGTATGAGACTGGAATAAATTAGGTCGAATGAAAGGGAAATAAAAAGAATGGTCCAGATTGATTGATATCCCAGAGATTTGCCTTGTTCCCAGCAGCCATTCCCACCAGGCTGAGCCTGCAAGGCTGCTGTGAGTGATGTCTGCTCCCTGCATCTGCAGCAGACAGAGACACACAGCCCATCGTGCTGCACTCTGCTTTCCAAGTGCTGTTATCCACGTTGAGGTAAGGCAGCCACAGTGCCACACAATTACACACTCCTTTTCTGCAATAGGTTTGGGGTGAAATCCAGCTAGCATGGAAATTACTGTGGCAATCTTAGGTTTATGGGCAAAAAACCAGACTGGAAGCATGAACCATATTGTGGCAGGATGAGGAACTTTTCCTTTGGACTCCTAATGTATTTTGTACTTATTAGCCAATATTCACATTCTTTAACACTTGCCAGGTTCAGAGTTAGGATATGTAGCAATACTGCCTTTAAACCCTTGGTCTAAAATCCAGGTAGTTTCGTGGTTACTCCAGAGTTAGGAGTTCATCCACAGGTCTGTTTTTAAGCTGCTCTCTCTCTCTGCCACTGCTTTTATATATTGCTTCTTAGGAACCCAGAGTTTTCTTTGCCCAGTTTCTGCATCCCACTTTGTTGCTGACATCAGAGGCTGAGATGGTTGGTGTTACCATAGCTGAGGTGAGCTGGGTGAGCAGACTGGCTGATTTTGGTTCTGAGTGTGCAGAGCTCCCCTTGCACTCCTGAGTGTCCCATGGAGAGGAAACGCTTGGCTGCAGTTTGGGAGCACCTTCAGTCTCACAGCACAGTGTTGGCAGCAAGCCTGGGTGGGTTGTTGGGGGGTAAAATGTTTCTGTCACTGCTTCACTGAGTGTGGAACATGATGGGGACACCTCACCTGCTGTGCTGCAGTTCCCAGAGCACCACGGGCACCCTGGGCAGCAGCAGCACCTTCAGGGCCTTCAGGAGCTGGAGTTCTGCTCCCTTTTTAGAGCACTTATTTGCAAGGTGGTTATGCAAAACCTTCAGGATCATTTTGTTAGATCATGAGATCCTGCATCCACTTTCTACTTCATCTGTAGTAACACTTCTGCAAGAGATATCTGTGCTTGTTCAGCATGTGGGGATAGTCACTCCTTTCTTTCTGTGCACGAAAGCAGACACAAAAACAGGTGCTCTCTGTACTCTAAGGCCATAATGCCTTTCCTCTCAGCTACATTTACTCAAGTAGGCTCAGAAAAAATTTTATCAGTGTACTTCTGTTTTGAAAACTTTCTTTTAATGATGTCTAAAAGCCATCTGGCAGTTACTTGTTATCAGACAGCTTCTACTTTTTGGCAAATGCTTTGCTTCAGAGCCTCATTCTTTTCAAGTTTAAGAAGCAGAGAATTTCTTATTTCCCTCTTAATGTGACCTGAAGTAAACCAGACCACAGCAGATAGAAGTGGAACTGAAGATGTTGCCCTTTTAGATTTAACAGATACATGTCAAGATCTGGTTGGATATTGGATTTCAATTCCAAAGTTTCTTTCCTACTTACATTACAGAAAGACTTCCTGCAAAATAAGCTTATTGAAACAGTTATCAGTTGCATACAAATACTGAAGTTGAAGGAAAGCTCTACCATAATCCTCTGTTAAAAGCTGATGAATTTATTGTGTTTTTGTGAAACACTTGAGGTCTGTCTAAAAACAGTTTGGTGAGAGAAGTTGCAGCCTCCCCATCTCTTCAGGAATGAAGTCCCCACTAATGTAGAGAGTTCCCCATATATGAGATACAGGATCTTCCTCCTCCTTTGTATTCTTTCTAGTGCTTCTAATGAAATCTTTGGCACAGGAATCCTACACAGACAAGGGTTGGAAAGATTTTCATCTCCATTTCATTTAGAGCTGATGGGGCATTTGCATAAAATTCCGAATTACATTCTCTTCTTTGAGACTCTGGTATAAAACTGGCCATACCACAGGATGGGAAGAGCTGACTCACTGCTCTAATTATAAATCTAAAGACTAATTAACCCTCCATGACTAAATTAAATTCCAAAATAAAAAGAACAGACAGAAGCCTTTAAACAAAGATTTAAAGCCCACTAGAATATAAAGTGTAACATATATTCTGGAGGCTGGTTTTGAATGTGACATTGATGAAGTTGTGTTGCATTTGTAAATGGTACATGCAACACTAGTTTGGGAAACAGGCATCCAGAGCTGCAGTGGGGCAAACACTGTCACCACTAAATGTAGGACTGCAAGGAGCTTTGTAAGTTTATACCAAAACCCTTTCCTGCAGCATTGCTTTCGATAAAAATGGGTATATTCATTATTTGAAATTAAAATGGATTTGTCCTATTTTTATTGTATTGGGGGACAAACCCCAAAGAATGTCTGGTTATCTGATTCCTGCCAAGTGCTTTTTCTAAGTTAAATAAAACTGCCTTGTGTAACAGACAACATGTTTGGGGACTGGGCAACAAAATTCTCTTTCTCTCACTGGGGTTGAATCAGCTTCATGAGTCCAAACAGCACTAAAATTTTCCATCTGTCAGAAAAAGCAAATAGACCTGATTCTGAGTGGATGAATGGAAGGCAGTTTGTGGCATATTTTTTATTTGTATCTCTTCCAGTAGATCCTTAATTTAAGATTCCGTTGTGTCTTTGAAATAAGGTCATGAATAATTAATAGTAGGTTGAACAGTTCCCTCACTGGTCCTTTCTCCAGGATTTCATTTCCAGCCATTGAGACAGAGCAAACACCAAAGATGGAATTTCCAGCCCCTACCTCTGTCCTCAATTACTTTGGGTGGATTTTCTGCATGATTCCCCAGGATAATTTGTCCTGTGACTGCCAGACACTGTAGATTTTGCCAGTAACGAACTCACGTGAGGACAACTCAGAAAAAATCCAAATAGGCTCCCATTCACATCAGTTAGTGCTTGACTCTTCGTGAGTTCTTTAAGAGTCAGATATCGAGAGGAGAAGATCAAATATGAACTTGCTATTCTGAATCAATGCAAAGCTTTTGTAGTGTTGCAGGTTCTAAGTGTGTTAATGCCTACAAAGAGCCAACTTCTGCTCCAATGATTTCCCTCAAATCTGGGATTCTGCTTTCCCTAGATAAGGAGTTTAAATGAAATATTGAAGTTTTTAGTAATAACTGTGTAGAGGTAGAATGGGCTGCTGCTTTCGTTTAAAAAATCCTCCTATTTAAAAAGTCAGATTTCCAAAGAAGTGTCAAAATCAGACGACTTTTACAGAGACTGGTTATTGAAATGAACCTGGACAACCAAATGTCTGATTCTGAGTAACACGTGGGACCTTCCCCAGTGTTGTAGCCATTCCCCTGTCGGAGGCTGGGACTTCAAGAGTCTCATTCTGGAACTCTCTGCTTACTTCAGCTTCAGTATTAAACTGCTGTGCTGCTCAATATCTCTGAAAGTCAAGCTAATAATAAAAATAAATAATTTTAATATAGGCATAATTATTATTAATAACATTACTACTTAAGAACTAACTCATCTGTAGCTTCAACATACCATTAAGCCCTGCTGAGTTAATTAAGTTATTATTCTTAATGTTGGAAAAATTCATGCTTAGTTTCTCTTGGTTCTTCTACTATAAATTATTGCTTAAAAATGGTGTTTGAAGAATAGAAAAAAATACATAATTTCTGATATGAAATATCAATGCATTAATAAATCCATTATTAATACAATTAACTAACAGCTCATCCTTAAATTAGAATAAGGCTTAGAAAAAGGTCAAGAGGGAGTCAGAAATCAGGAGATCTGTGAGGATGTGGAATCTGGGGTAGATGAGGGCTCTGAGAACCTGAGATGCAGTGTTTTGCAGGCACAGTGACCAATGTGATGTGGGTTAGAGCATGTGAAACCAGTGCCTGCTCTGCCTCCTGGTGCTTTCATTCCGCTTTTGTCACCAAGGATGGAGACAGGAGTGTCTCGGGGACTCTGCACTTTCTTGCAGTCTCAGGTGATTTCCCGAGGACAGGAAATCTCTCAGGACCTTATGAGGTTGTTGTCAACAGCTAAAATATCAATATCTTTCTTAAGAAAGAATTTATTAACCAATGTAGCTCCTATGTGAACATGGGGGTTTTTCTCTGCAGGAAAGTTCATCCTTGGAAGAACTGTTATTTTCCTCCTGCAAGCAAATGCTGAAATGTTATTTGGTGTCTTTTATTTAAAATGCACAAAAGAAGTGAAAGTTCCTCAAAAAGAAAAAGTTGGACCAGATTTTCCAGACAACTCTGCATTTTGTTTTCAGCTTCTCAGCATCCCAGATGAGTTTCCATGCAGATATCAAACATGGAACATTAATTGAGAGCCAGCATCTCCCAGCTGGGCAGCTTGTAGGAGCTGCTTTCCAGCTCTACCCACAGCATGGGCACTCCTAGGGCAGATTTGCTGCCAGTGTTCCATGCCAGGCTCTGGGGGGGGGGTGAGCCCCAGAACTCCCAAAAGATGGGCTGCTTTGAGCTGAACACTGAGGGGCTGCCTGCTCAGAGGACAGTGCAGGGGAGAGGTCAGGAGTGCACTGCTCTTCCTTACTTATTTGGCTGTAAATAAGAACAGAATTTTTCACTTAGCTCAGCTTGAGTTTTGCCAGACTGTGCAAGTCTTTATAAACAAAACCCCAAATGAATTCTGATTGCTTGATTAGGCAAAAAGTATGTCAAAATTATTTTGGGCTCTTCCTTTTCTTTGATATTCTTGCTGATTAAAAAGGTTGGGGCCACAGAATATTCACAGTTCAAGGGAGTTTTGTAACTTGATATTTATTGAGCGTATACACAATTGACTGGCTGTTTCTGATGATAAAGAAGTGAAAGCATTTACCTTTATTTATGATGAAAGAAACGTACTTGGCTTTAACCTCTCACTGTCATATCTAAAGGCTTCATTCACCAAGGTTGTTGGGCAGGATATAGAGAACACCTGAGAAGGACAGGACTTAAATGTAAGTCTTTCCTTGATCTTGGGGTCCACATAGAAAATGAAAAAAAAAAATTCCTTTTTTTCCTACCTTGTGAGTCATTCATTTTATTAAAAAAAAAAAAAAAGAGATTTACTATTGGAATAACAGGGGCTGTCCCAGTTTGAAAGTCTTTTGCAGTGTGTTTCTGAGTTGTAACAGAGGAAATCAGAAAGGGAGAATTCAAACAGGTGGCTCCAATGAAACATTAGTCCCACCTGAGTAAGAAGTGGGAGGGTGGTGGGCTCCTTAAAAAGCAAGCAAAGGGAGGAAGAAACCTCCCCTGAGTTCACAGTGTTCAGGAGGAACAGAGAAAGAAACCAAAAAATAAGGTGAAGGTGACTTTGCATTAAAAAGAAAAAAACTCTATCAGTAAGGAACTGCAAGAAATATTAATATCACGGAGTGGAAGAATTGCTTAATGACAGCTGTGTGTAGTCTGCTTGTCTTCCTGGAAGACCCTTCACCTGCTGGAGAGGTAAGGCTACTCAAACAAACCTTTTTGAGAAATTCTGAGCTATTAAGAATTCCTTTCCTGGTTTCTGTTTAGAAGCAGAGTTCAGAGCATCGTGGTCACCCCAAGTTGTGGGTTGGTGTCAGATGTAAACACAGAGCTGGAGATGTTGGAATGGTTGTTTTCTAGGAGAAAGATCTAGAGGATCTCTTCTTTATTTTTGGATAGGAAAAAAATTTAGAGGCTGCCTGAAATGTTTGGCCCAAGCTGCAAGTGGTGGAGGTTGAATGGTGGTGGGTGCTGAGTCCTGTAAACTTGCAACCCTTACCTGCATTTTAAATGTACAACAAACTGAGCATTTTGCTCACTATGTTCAGAAAAAAAGAGTCACAAAAAGATAGAATTGTGGTTAGAATTCAGTTGTATTGTTTATGAACTGCAGAGCCCAAAATTTACCTTTCAGAAGTTGTCAACAAATGTAGTCACACCATATCTGTACCAGCAGTAGCTGTGCTGACTTGTACTGCTTTTCATATTTTTTACATGTATGTGGTGTTTTGTAACACGTGCAGAGCATAAATATTTTCTTTAATGGATGCTTGATCTGTGGGAATTAGGCTTGGCTTGGTTTGTAGATTTTTGGAGGGTTTTTTTGGTTTTGTATGAACTCAGAGGCCAGAGTAGTAGTCCAGAAATACTGTTGTTGTCTTATATTTAAAGAATGCAACTCTTTCCTCACTTGTAGCTTATTAGCTCGAAGACTGCTTATTATCTGCAAACTTTTAAAGTATAATTTATATTATAAACGTGCTTAAAATGGGAGCTATAGTACAGCCATATGCATATAGTAGTCCCTTTAGACTGTTTAAAAAACAATCAAAAAAATAAACCCAGATATTTGGTTGCATTATTTCAATGAACCAGAAGAAAGCTGCATATTAGACATCAAAATTGGTTTTCTGTGTGAGTTTGTTTTCGTATTACAATTAGAAATATTCTACCTTAAGTTAGAAGATATTTATGTTCTATCATATGTATTCCTGCCAATGAAATCAATTTTTTGTAGGCCACTGGTGTTTTTCTTGCAAACAAGAAAATGCTTTCCCGGGTGTCTGAATAGCAGTTGAAATGAAATGAAACATGTTTGGCTGATTCTATAGCACTTTATTCACCATGACAACCAGTACGTTTCTGTTCTATTGCACCAGACCTTTTGTAACCTCTATTCATCAGAGTATTGTTCAAAATGAGTTGGTAGTTATTTATATATATACACACCCTGGTGGCTTTTTGTTTAATAGCACTCAGTAACAAAGCAGAGTCTCGTGGGCATCCAGAGCTGGGAACCCAGACTGGGACAAGTTATGGCAAGTTTTATGGGGTGACTGTCTGCTGAAAAGGAAGGTTACTGAGATTCAGGGCAGGTTAGAGGAACTCATCAGTTGGTCTGTAGAGATCTGGAAATGAGATTGTCATTCAAAAGCTGGGGTGAGCTTTGGCACTTAAATCTTTTCAGTGGCTCCTGTCGGGTGTGGAGAACAGCAAGTTCTGGAGAGGGGAGTAAATGACAGTGGGATTGTCTTGGGTTACAGTGGAAGAAACCAGAACTAGTCATTCTACTGAATGAATTATCTGCCTTTTCCTCTGTTGGTTGGTAAAGATCAATAAGTTAATACTGACAAGATACACTGAGAGTGGGTATCTACCCCATGGAGACTCCTCAAAACCAGTTAAACTGTATCTCCTAAGAAGTCTCAAGTATCTGCAATATTGATGTGATTTCAAAAATATTGTTCTTAGGTGGTTTTATATGCTTTGAAGACAGAAGGATGATTTTTCTGAGACTCAGTTGATAGATTTTTCTTCCTTTCCTGAAGTGAATTTCCTACTAATTAAATTAATTTGATGGTTAGCTGGCAATCATTTTTCTTGCCAGATAAAAAGATATAACACTTCTTTCAAATAATGGACAGAACAATTGCTACAACAAACCCAATAAATTCTAAGCCTCCCTTTCAGGGCCAGTGCTGAGCACAGAGTATCTTCCATGTGGGGCATCACAATGGGGCAGAGGGACATCAGCCCATCACTGCTGACCAGCTGGAACATTGGGAGGCAAGGTTAGTTACTTGGGATCCCAGGGCTAGTAATAAATGACTGTGTGTGCTGGGGAAACCTTCCTTACTGTGAAGTCACAATCCTGAGAGTGCTCCTTTCCAAGTACCTTAACAAGCAAAACAACTGGAACAAAATCCCTTTCTGGGGGAGCTTTTTGGACTTGAGCCAAAGTTACTCTGATTCCAGGGAGTGTTTATGCACAGGTCAGTCCCTTATGTAGTGGGATTTTTGATGCACTGGAGTTGAACAATCTTGCAATTTCTTGATATTTAGTTCCTTTTGCTTCTCTTGGGAAGTAACATATTTTCCTGTCAGTAAGCTTTGCTCTATAAATAACCTGCCTTTTCTTTGACATCATCTAATGCTGCTGCTTCTGGTTCTGCATTGGGCACCACACTAAGTAATCCATTCCCACTTGGAAGTTAATAGCCTAAAGATATGTTATGCCTGATATATTATTCATTCTTAGTCATCACTTACCCAAACAAGTAGCTTGTGGTGGTTTTCTATTTTTATTTTTTAACCTCCTTTAATCCTCTCAAAAAAAGTTGTTCTTTATTTTCCAGCTTACTTCATTTTCCCTTTCCTTCAAACTCCCCCTAGTTTTTCCATGTGTTTCTTATTGTACACTGCCAAAAGTAATTGAAATGTCTTCTAGAGTTATTTAAGAGAATGCTCTTTGATTTGTGAGAGGCAGTTTGAAATAATCTTTTTGCTTGTTTTGAGGCATATTACATGGCAAACAGATGCTAAATTTGCTGTCTGCCATTACTTGCAGACTTTCATCTTGCAATATATCTGCTTTTACTGAATATGAACACTGAAAATTATTTCCCTTTCAGGGTTATTAACTTAGGTTTTTCCATAATGACTCTTATTTATGTATTTCTTTTTAGAGGCCTCATTGGAGCTCTATACTAAGGTATAAAACCAGATTTTTTTTTTTTTTTGAATGATCAGTATGTCAGGAAAAAAATTTAGAAGTCTGAGTCCTTAGGCAAATTCATTCAAGTTCACCTGTGGGTATAAAAACATGGTCTGAATGCATTTCCACCTCAGGAATTGCTGCCCAATCAATGCACACAGAGAATGTATCAGAGATGAATCACTCCTTTATTGCCTTGTTATTTATGCTCTTTATCATCTACTATTGATTCAGGTGAAACCGAGGTCTCACTTTTTTCTGGCTATTATGTTCCTTGCAATATAAATATAAATTCATCTGGCTACATTATGGTGATCAAATGGTATTAATCCCTAAATATGAAAAGAGATTAGGAGTGGGAGAGCTGAGCTATTGAGCCCCATGATCCTTTTTGCTGAAAAAGTGAGAGATGATTAACAATCAGTCACACAATCTGTGAGATTTTAAAGGTGCCTAAGAACCAGAATTTATTAAGTCTGGTGTCCATATTGGCCAATAGGTAGAATTAATGGGCATGAAGATGAGTACAAAACAAGTGGAGAGTTGGCAAACCCTGAAAAGTGAAGTCATGACTCTAAGAAAGCCTGTTCACATTCTGAGAGCTGTTAGTAAGGAGGTGGACGTGGAGGATCCAGCTGAGCCAGTCTGTTTGTAGTCCTAAAATATGCTCTACAAAGTTCTTCTGTTTGGAGTCCTAAAATATGCTCTACAAAGTTCTTCCCAACAGAATCTGTTGCTGAACTGTCACAAACCAGAAAAGTCAAGTGATCAGTGGGCTGGATGTGGAAGGAGAGTGCAGCCATGGAAAGCTGCTGTGAGTGCCCATCCTAAAACCAATCCTCTTCTCCATCTCCCAGTCTGCTTTACTCCAGTCCTTTACTGCAGGTGCAAAGTGAGTGAGCTCAGATGGCATTGACTTGTATTTATCATGCAGTGTTTGAAGTCAAACAGCCACTGAAGATTGGTGGTGGCTCCTGCTTTAGACTGGGCTTTACTGTAAAACACCAGCTCAGAGGTTTCAGAAGAGCAGTATGATGAAATGGAGAACAGGAGGTTCAAGGGGAGTAAATTAGACTTGGAAAATGCCAATATAGCAGATACTGCCATTAGGACTCCAAACTGAGACAATTGTGCATAAGAAAGTAATTTGTTCTCTACTAAAACTTTTCATTTTAACATCTTAATGGAATTCTTGTAAACATGCAGAGTGGGAATCAAGAAGGTAGAACTATTTGTACTTTGTTGATAAAATATGCTCCTGTATAAAAACAGTGCAAGCTGTCAAGTGGCAAATGCTGCCATTTGTCTCCTTAGCACCTGGCTAATGATCCATGGCAGGAATATCAGAGCTGAGTGATAACTGTACAGGGATAGAATCAGGTGTCAGGGCACACATCTTACACCAAGGGCTTCAGTGATGTGCTTTAGCAACTTCCCCGTTGAAGAGAAACACTGAAAGGGCTTTCCTGTCCAAATAAATTAGTCTGGGTGACAGAAACAATTTACAAAGCTCTAAATGTGTTGTTTGGCCTATTATTTATGAGATCTAACTGTGAAATATTCAACATAAATAACATGCTGAAAGGTATCGTTAGGACTGTGTCTGATTTAAACCTCCCATAAAGCAAAGGACTGTGATTGATAGAGAGGGTTTTCTCCACACTATTCTGCCAGGCTGTAAGATATAACCTGATAAGACTCATCATAATTTCAAGATGCTTCTGACACCAATTCTCTGAAATCAGTGCAGTTGTGTTGAGATATATTATTGAATAAAAGAAATTATATGTGAACCAAATTAAAAAGCATTAGATTTTAATTTTCTTTAACCTAATAACAATCTGCCGTGGTACAATAGGATACAACTGTTGGCTCTCTGTCTGCCTGTGTTTGGTTGAAGTTCTGGTAGTTATCTCTTCAAAATCTTGGCCCCCTCTTTCACCAGCTCAGGTGCCAGAAAAAACTCAACTCTGCTGTTTGGTTAGTCAGGGGTAACAAACCCTGCTGAGTGAAAATCCCAAGGCAGTGCTGAGCTGTTCTGGGAGAGTGAGCATCTTCCTCTTAACTGAGGTGTTCAGGGATAATCATGGAAGGACAAATCTAAGCAGACCTGTCTGAGAATTGCACTCAGTTTTTCCTAATTATTATGGTTTTTTATTATCAATCTTAGGAGGATTGCAGTAATAAGAACATGATAAAAAGAATATCTAGTAACATTGTTTAAAACAGATTCCACTAATGCTTAGGGATTATGTGATCTGATACCTTCTTGAATGGGGAAAAGCAAAATGGACTAAATTGAGACAGAATTGCTACAACATAGGACATAAATTTTTAGTCTTTAAAGAATTTGGGAATTAGTGAGGGAAAACATCTTTTGACGTGGAATAGTCTATTTGAATTGAATTTATGAAAGCTTTACATTTGATTTACTTTTAATTTTCATTTCTGTCTTCTCATTTGGGTTAGCCAGCTTTATTATTCCATTTCTGTAGGTGTGGGGGAGGTTTCCTTTATCTTGTGGCTTGTTTGGTTTTATTATCAGTTAGGATATGTGGAAACACGAAGAGTTACAAATGATAAATCCCTTTCCTCCTCCCACGGGAAGGGGCATATCCAGGCAAACCTCGGGCACTGCAGTGTTGCAGCTCTCCTGGGAGTGTTTAATTGTGCTGGGCCCTTCCACACAGTGATTCCCTGTTCTCCTGAGATAACACTGATTGAGCAACAGAGGCCAGCACAGACAATCAATTGTGTGCTAATGAGCAGGCAAGGCTATCAGGGAAGAATAGCACACAATTGGTTGGGTTAAAGGCAATATTAATCTACTCATGGTGAGTGCTCCTGACCCTGGGAAATGCATTGTGGAAGGTGATTTTTTCACACAAGTGTTCTTGTTTTGTATGTCTTAACCAATTTTGCTCTTGAAAGTTATGGTGTCCCAGAGTTATTATTAGCAACCTTTGTCTTACACACATCTTGGCTGAGCTCCTGCAGTCCCAGTGTCTGATCTGTTATTGTGTGGACCAGAGATACCACTGGCAAGTTAGTTCCTAAGTCAGTAGGTTGGTTGAGAAACATCCTCTTCCATTAGTGAGGACAGATGGAGCCCCTTTGAGCAGCCTCATTTGGACTGCAGCTCTTTGGGGCATTCACTCTTTCCTAGACAGCATAAAGGAGATCTAGGTCTTGTAGGCTGGCATTCAGGAGCTGTGGGATAATTGAGGTTTTAACTTTCTTTACTCTAAAATAGCTCAGAGTGCCCTGCTCTTGTTTGTGATGCCGTTTCCTGGGGGTGGAAAGCTGTCACTCCATCCTGACCAGCCAGAGGCACTGAGTGTGGCACCCTCTGGGCAGAGCAGCTGCAGGTCAGACACGCTGAGGGAGATCACAGTGGCCTTCTCTGCAGGGGAGGGGGTTCTTGATGTTCTCTGCTGGTGTTTGCAGGTCTCTGGTAGCAAATGGGAGATGAGAAAGAAGGATTTGGTGCATAATGACACTTCTTGTTTCACTTGTTGTGCCAATCCCCACTCCAAATCGGTGCTGCTCGTTTTTCTTTGGCAATGATGAGTTGCCAGCAAGAATCCTGAACTGCTGGCAGTGACCTGCCTCAGCCCACCTGCCTGAGTGACCCTCGGTTCCCTGTAAGGGGAGGAACAAGCCTGTTCTCACTGCCCATCAGTTGGATCATCTTTTATCTGTGGTAAACACTTATCCCCCTCACTGAAGGGATCCGGTGACTTGATTTAAGATCTAGGAACAGCTTTACAGCTCTGTGTGCACTCTGCTGTGCACAGGACTAACTCAAAAGGGCAGGCTATGAATCCCAACCAACCATTATTATCTTTCATGTACTGACATAGTTTGTCTTGCAAACATATCCCATTGTCACAACTTGAAAACTGAAAAACCTTATGGTTCAATTACTGCTGAAAGGTGAGGGGTTTTTTATAACTTAACTGACTGCTAATAGTTTTTTCTTTATTATAAGTATTTTTAAACACAAATAGAATTTTCAAAATAAAATGTTTCAAAACTGTCATATTAAACTGAGTTCAAATCTAATTTTTCTCCTCCTTTTTTGGCTTATAGTGTAGTTATGCTTTTAACTACCTGGCAGTAATCTTGTTATTCACATTCTTACTCCTTCACTTTGTCTCTCCAGTTAATCCAATGAGCAGAAAAATCCATTATTCTTCATTTCAAGTATTATCACTACAGGAGACCACCTAAACCAGAGAACTTCAAATACTTCTGTAGCCTTAATCTGTGAAAGAATTTACTGCCTGGCTGTCCAAATCTGTTCACGTTACCCGTCTGTGGCAGAGGGATGCTGTGCCTCTGCCTTCACTATCATGTTCACAGCAAAGAAATTAATGCAGGTGTATTTTGGGTACTAATGAGTCATAAAACTGGGTTTATGGGGCTGTATGTTCAAAACTATTTAGAGAGCAGTTTAAAAGTTGCAAAAAGTGTAAGAATAACAGAGTGACTGAAATGTGGAATTTGTAGGTAGTCAAAACACTTTCACAAGCTGATTCAATTCAGGTTTGAATCATCAGGAATAAAAAAAGCCTTTCTTTGAATGTTCCCTTTAGCAAAAGACTTGTGGTACTTTGCAAGTAAAACTTGCTGACCAACAGGTGGTGGCAGGAACTGATGTGCCTCCAGGCAGGTTCAGTAGGGCCTACAATAACTAGCAATGCTGAGATGAAGTAGCCTCTGATATCTATTCACTGTAAGTAGTCAAAACCGTTCCTTTTGCACTCCTGTTTTCAACTATTGCCTCATTCCATGGAAATATTAACTGAAGTAAAGATACTCCTGTGGTGTATTTGAGTTTAATCATCATTCTCAGAAGTTTTGTAGCTCTCTTGACAAAGGTAATGTTGCATGCAGAACATCAGATTTTTGTTGGAGTGTATCAGTAAGAGACATACCATGCAGAAAACGGGCAAGGTAATTATTCAGCTCTAATTAGCAGCAGTTAATCCCTAGCTGAAACACTGAGGTTTTATTTTTCATCCAAAGTCTTAAAAAGCAATTAGATTCACACTAAAACAATAAAAATTAGAGATGGAAGGAAGAATCTCTGAAGTCTTCTAAAACCAGACACCTTCCATTCTAGATGGAAATATCAAGGCAATATGGAACTGCCTGGAGATTTTTTGATGGGAGTTGCTTGGGGTTTTTTTAAGGAAACTTTGGCTCTTAGAAGTTTCGTGGTTTTTTTGAAAGAGAAGTAAAAATGTTTAGCTCCATCAGTGAGGGCAGAACAAAAAAACCTCTGGTGTTATATGGGGTTTACAGTCACAAGCCAAGTTTGTATTCCCTTATTTCCCTGGGTTTTTGCAAGTAGATTTGTAAGTAGTGCATTCCAGCAGGCTCTGCTGCAAGTAAGATAGAATGATTTTTCCAGTAGAATCAGATTAATTCTACCACTCTTGCTTTACCTATTTTCCATCATTTTTCTGGTATTCTGGTGAGTGGATCCCAGTTGAGTGACCACATATTCCACACTCCTACTGCTCTGGGTGGCAAAGAGTTTCTGCTCACTTTGTCTTCTTACAAACTCAGATCCTTTTCTGCAGGTTTTAGGTAAGACCTGAAAGTGCTTCCCAAGACAAACTCTTATTCCTTTCCTTCAGAAGGAATATTCCCATCAGTGATCCAGTGAGACTGAAGACAGTGCAAGTAAATATTACTGGAGTAGGAGCAATGGGCTCGGAAGGAAAGCAAGGGATTGCTTTAATTTCCCTTGCAAACCAAATTTCTCAGTTGAAAATAACTGAGTTTCAGATAATATGTTCCATCTGAGAATACTGTCTGAGGTGACATCTCTGAGTGCTGCCAAGGCAGTAATGTCCTGTGTTACAGACCATTTCATTTAAAGAAATGCCATAACACTCAGTACCCTGAACACAGAAACAAGTTTAAAAATACCACATAATAGTTCCCTGAAATATTAAATGACAGCTGAAAAAAACAAAACTCAGGGCATGCAAGCCAGTTCTCCAGGACTGTTTTTCCTTGATAAGCAAACAGGATTTGACTGTAAGTTTCTGAATGCCTAATCCTCCCTATTATGCATTATAGTCTCCATGTTTGTTAGGGATAAAAAAGGGGAAATGCATCCTGGTTGTATTTGGAATACAAATTGCTAGGCATAATTAGTAAAGCTCAGTAATGCTGATTATCATGGAACAGAGTATGGACTCAGCTAAATCACTGATGCCAAATTCTGGGGGTGTTTCTTGTGTTCTTCCAGGTAATGTGGGTACCTGTAACTTATTCCAACTGGGGAACCTTGTCAGCAGGTACTTGGATGAAGCTCATTCTGTGCACAAAAAGGGTGTTTGAGTGGGGAAGAAGCAGACACTGGTGATGATGATGATTTTATCCCTTAAAACATGCTCAGCCGTCTGCAAGCAGAGCATTCAGGTGGACAGTCACAGTGATTGATTGCTTTTGCAAGTCTCGAGCCAAATCAAACCAGGGCAGTTATGCATTGACAACACATTAGACTGGGAAAGTCTGAATTTTTATTGTCTAAATTTCAAACAAAGCAAATAAATCTGCTGCTGGTTTCATGCTAATAAAAATAATCTGTGCTGTGGGACGGACGCCTGCATTTTGAATTTTTGAGGGGTTTTTGTTTTCAAGCTGTCTAGCTAAGGCTTTTGGTAATTCATGCCCATAAAAGTAACTTTTTTTTAAGTTTGGAATTATAAAGCAGCAGTTATTTTAAGGTAACTGCTTTGAAATGTTAGTATGTAATGCTGTACTACAGTGCACTCTAATTTTGTTTATAGCATTTGATTATCATGTCATTTACACCCAGGGTAGCAGAAATTGGCTGGATATCAAGCAATAAATTTTAATAGGCTCACCATCTGCATCATTTGGTGTGGCATTCAGTGATTTCTGTCCTGATGTGGCAAACAAGTTCTCATTCTTCAGGCACTGCTGCTCTTCAGCTGTGCATGACTGAGCTGGCTGCTCGTTGCTCAGTCCCCCGTGTCTGATCTGCACGTTCGAACAACCTTTTACAGCCAGATGTGACACGAACACCAAAACTGCACAGGTGAACTCTGCAACTGCTCTGCTTCCAAACTGTGTTCAGAGGCTGGGGCTAGAAAGGCATGTGTGTCAAGAACTCACTGCTGATCCACTCATTTGTGGTTCTGAGGCATTTGCACAGACTGGAAAGTGTGGAGAGGTGACAGAAGGTGTGTCTTGTGATCAACAAACCTGAGTGGATCTCGGGGTTCAGTGCAGGTGTCAGATTGCCTGCACACCTCAACTGTGGCAAAAGCCACAGTTTGTGATGGTTGGATTAAGGGCTACTTAAAAAAAATCAACCATTAAACAGCCTGAGCTGTAAATCTGTGTTTATCCACACTGGAGCAACTTATTTCTTTCAAATAACCCAACACTGCAAAACCAAAAAGTACATGTTCACAAGTCATAGTTCTCTACAGTGCTTCTCTTTGTTCTTAAATGGATCCTTGCAAATTCCAGCTGAGATACAGCGAAAGGGCAAGTATTTCACATGATTAATGCTGATGAATAATTTCATGTTAATAGAGAATAATAATAATAACATAACTCACTCTCCTAACAAAGGTTTCTGAGTGGAACAGATGTATGCAGCATCAAAGGCATCTGCCACAAGTTGGTATTATTCAGCAGGATCAGTGTTATTTGTTCCAAGTAGACACACAAGGAGGTGAGATGGACTTTTTATTTCGGTTAGATGAGAAATAAACCTTCATTTAAACTTTTTTTCATACATAAGCTGATATCAGTGTTTCAGCAATCCCATGGAATAAACACAGCAATATAAAAATTATGTGACCATTGCAAGAGTGTTGCAACCTACCCCTCAGTGGCATCTCTTGTGTCTCTGGGCTTTGTGACAAATGTGTGTCCCTCCTCAGACTGACGGGCTCTGCAGAAATCAAACTGCTCAAAGGTCTCTCTGGCAGAATAAGCAATAACATCTATTTGCCAGTCAGCTGCTGCACGCTGTGATTAAGAGAAGATGATCAATTCTCATAAGGATGTTGATTATTCCCCAACCTGAGCTCAAATGCCTAGTTGCTGATTATATTCTAAGGTGCTAAAATGCTTTCTTTGCCAGGATTTCTGTATTTGGAGATAGTGGTCTTTTCCTGCCCCCCTCCAGGCACTAGGTTTTTTACCAAGCAGCAATTGGTTGTGGTTCCAGAGGGAGTTCTCCAGCACTGAGTGGCAATTCCTACCAGCAGAAGCCAGCCCTGGGGAACTTTCCTTCATTGCTGTGTTTGCTCTGGTGGCTCTGTGCGATGGATCTACAAGGGAAGGAAAATGGAACTGTGTAATGTAAGAGCAGTGTGAAATAGTGATCCAAGGGGCATGTAAACATGCACTTAGGAAAGGCAAAAGACCAGTGAAATAGTCCCCAGCACATGGTAATGCTTTCAGAAGGGTTGTAAAGGTTCTTGCTGAAAGCAAGCAATGTTTGGTGAAATAATGGATTGGTGAAGCACCAGTTTATAGTCCTGTGGTCAAAGGAAGCTCTGGAGCTTTCCAGTCATTCCCCTGCTCTGCTCAACAATACCCAATCCTTGAACACTTGAAGAAGAGATATTCCAATGTACAGAGAGCCCCCTTCCAAACTGAGAAGGCCTGTGCTAGGTACTGTTTCACTGCTCTTCAAGGGACCACTGTTGCAAGTGGTGAAATCACTGGCTTTGAAATGCTTCTTAAAAATCAGCTCGTGATGTGTGTTTCCAATAAATGACTAACACTTAACTTTGGGAGAAGTTTCTCCTGCTTTTATTGTAGCAGCTCTGTGCCCACTGCAGAATGGCCTGGCTGCAGTACCAGCTATGGCACTGAGGAGTGAAGCTTTGAAGAGCTCAGACCTTTCATTTGGTAGGTTTCTGGTCTAAGAGATCTGAGCCACCATTTCACGTTAGTTTTGTTGGGAATATTGCAGATATTACGCCAGTGTCCCCATGGTATCCTTAAACATGTCATGGAAACCCTCAGCAGTGCCCTCATCCACAATAGAGCAAAATTAAATTAGAGCATGTTTTCATGTTGGTTTCCAAATATGCATTTCCCTTAGGAAGTTGTGTATGGCTGAATGGTGCTTAATTCCACAAAAATATTTATCTGGGCAACAGCTGGAGTGTTAGACTTCTGTAAGGTAACTGAAATAAGGCTATGCCATGAATATTGAAATAGCATAACTTTTATCAGTCACAAACAATACAGATGGGCAGTGGAGGTTACGGGAAACAGAAAATTCAGGGATTGGATATGGATAAAACACTGCCCTCTTTTTGTGTGCCATTGCATGGGAACTGAACACTTTGCCACTCTCCATTTAAAATCTTAGACAAGACAGAATGGGTAAAAACAGGAATGATTGAGAGTGAACTGCTCTTAAGGAAATCTGGCTGATTTCCACATCATCTTCTCCAGCTGTAAAGTTATAGTTCAAAAACCAAAACAAAAAAAAGCGTAGCAGACTGTCTGATTTAATAAATTGCAATCAATTGCAATGCCTAATTATCTCCTTAGGAGGTTTGAAGAGATAGTAATGGATGGAGATGCTTTTCTCTCAGCGTGAGGGGAGCTCACCAGAATAGCTTCAAGGCTTCAAATAAACAAACCCTCACTATCAGCAAGGGAAGGACCAAAGTCTTAAATAACAAGTGTGTATCTGACTCTCTTGTTTGAATCAGGAAAAGCCAAGAGTGGGATGTTTGTGTACAGATAATTGAAACAGTGGTCTAGGGAGAAGTGTCTTCATAATTCTCTCCAAATCCTAGTAGAGATTATATTTCTGTACAATATCTGAAGGGAAAAAAGTGAAATATTAGTGAGTTAGAAGTTTGACACATGCAGTACATGGTTTACAGTTCCCAGTGGTACAGATGGAACTGTTAAAGGACTCTGAGCTCATAGTCCGAGAGAAAATGTCATCAGGCTTTTAAGGTCATTCACTGTTTGCTTACTCCACAGGAAAAAAAATCTCTAAATTTGTCTCTCTCTTAAATACAACTGGCTCTACCAAGACCTTTTCTTTCTCTTCCCAGCAGAGCAAAATGGGAATTTCTGTGCTTGAAAATAAAACGCCTCCTTGGCTTTTCCTGTGTGGTTTAAATTTTGCTTTTTTCAGTAGCTTAGGAGTAGATGTGGGCAGTTCTTTTGGGATTCTCTCATTTGCAAACAGACAAAGCAGGAGCTATAGGAGTTCCTTGCACAGCAGTTGCTGAAAGCTGCTCTTGAATGGGATGTGTCTTGTTGGGCTTCTGTGTGGCCAAGAGTTCAGTGAGACAGAACATACTCTCACTTGAAATAACTTATCTCCTTGCTTCAGAATTCCAAGGTGCACACGCTGAGTTTTTTTAAAATTTTTTTTCAACTCCCTTGAAAAATTCCACGAGAGTCCCTGGTGACTTTGTAATTACTTTCCAGCAGGATGAATATTTATGGCCCTTTAGATCTGCAAAGATAGGTATGGACTAAAACTACATTTCAAACAGAAGAAATTAGGCTTTTTTTATCCTCACCAGGGTTCTAAAGCCTGTGCAAGTAAGACCCCCTTGCCCTGCATTCAGCACTAGGAAAAGATGTTGAAGTGCCATTATATGAGGCATGAGATGCTGCTAAGAAACAAAGATGACAATAAACCAACACAGGTTTCAAAAGAAATCTTATTTCAAGGGAGTAAAGATGTTAATCACTATTTACCCTGAGCAGATGGAGCACATGAATTGCTTTTGGTGTTTCCCAGACACAAATAGAAGTTAAAAAATCCTAAAAACCCCAGCGTCACACATAGAGAGCGAATAATGACAAGAGTTAAAAGTATTCCTTACGATTTGCCGAGGACTGTGTTGATACCTCTGACAGTGAATTGCCTCTCAGCATCCTGCCTTTGGAAAAGTTGATGCTTTTCAGAACCAGCTCCTCCTTGGGCATTTCCACTGGCTCAGAGTGCAAGCATTTACACTCACAGCCGTTCATGGGGGTGTGCCGTGTGTCACTTCAGGAATGCCCAAGTGCACTTATGTAATGAGGAAAAAAAAAAAGCCTTTGTAAGGATCTGTTAGCAGATTAATTTTTTTCCTGCTACCACTCACTGTGTTATCTTGTCAGAACAGCTTTATGCTCTTTTTGATAAGCTTCCCATTCAGGGCACACAAAAGATCCTGGAAATCTCTCTAGATTGCTTACCTTGCTGCTTTCCCTGCCCCATTCTCTGTCTCTTCCCTTTAAACCTTCTCCCTTATCCCTACTCAAACATTTAATCCCAAATCTTGAAAGGGAAAATATTCCAGCTAAAGAATGGATGGCTCTGTGCCCAGTTGTCACCTCATTGTGTTCTCCCAGTGCTGTCCTCTGCCACAAGGTCACTCTTCTCCCAACTCCTCTGCCCTAGTGAGAGGGAAGGAGACAATGATTGGGAGGGATTTCTGCAAAGAACGGCTGGATAAATTTAGCCAAGTGCTCAGAGGAAGGGTGAGTGTTGGATTTTATTGCTTCCTCTTAATAGAGACAGCAGTAGGTTTGAGCTTTGACTTGTTTCTTTTACGTAGCTTTGCATTTAGCTTGGGCCAAACCCACCTTTTCAGAGTCTGCCAGGCTTTGCTTCTTCCAGTACTTTTAATGGTAGCTTTGTAGTTTTTTAGAGGATATAAATTGTGAGAGAAACTATGGGGTTGGATCAGTTGCTTTTTATTTTGCCAGAATTTGGAAACCTATTTATAGACATCGAAGTAGACATTGGGAATTCTGGAAAGAAAAGAAACAATTCATAGCTTTTCAGGGTACTTGTCATACAGTGAGAAGTAAAAACAGAAGAAAAGGGCATATGCATTGATTCTAAATTCAAATAAACTAAGATGTAGGTTAATGTGAGAACTACATTCAAGATATTTCTACCCAAATTAAATACCAGTGAATTAGCTGTTAATGAGGAGAGATCTGTGAAAGCAGGGATAGATGCATTTGATGAAGATATAAAATAAAAATATGAAGAGAGAAGAAAATAACCATTTTAATGACATCTTGGGAAACAAGTGAAAGAGAAGTGGATACTAAGGAATTGGTATAAATTGTGACAGAAAAATTAAGTGGAAATCAATATTTCCTCAATTCCACAGTAAGAAAGAAAATAGAGTTTAGCAGACATTACAACTGATAATGGACTTTAAAATAGATAGAAGGTTGTAAAAAAGGGCCCAAATGAGAGGCAGTGGCTTTTTCCAGGCTCTGATGGAACTGAGTTTGGTGTTCCAAGTACATGGTTTGAAAGGAGATGGGATGGGACAGGTTCCCACTGAGCACGGGGAAAACAGGCTTTATGGGCTTGCAAGTAATGAACTGGCTGAGGGTGTTTAGGATGAGCTCAGTGAATTGTCACTGAGTTTTTGTTGTGATGGATATGACCATTATCCTGGCAGCCCAGACAGGAGCAAAAGCGTGTTGATGCCTTGCAGTGCTGGGGAGCCAAGAGCTGTGAAAAGCAACAGTTGACAACAGGATCGCGTGGGACTCCGAGAAACCATGACAGAGGAGATTAAATGATCATTTCAGACACTGGAGAGATCATTAAAAAGCAATAGAGACGCTAAACAGAACTTGGATTTCTGCCTTTTCCCCTCTCTCACATGCTCTGAAATGACAGAGGCTTTTAAGGCCAGAAATTATGGTGAACAGACGCTTCAAATGATACTTTTATAATGATGTTTAAAGAAATAGATCTTCCCCACCCTTAGTAATGTGATCTGCATCTCCCCTCACCTCACAACTGTGATTAACCCTGCCCTACCCCAAACATCTTCCTTGTTCCACCTGCTCACACTCACTGGAAAGCAGAGGGTGGCATTTGGCTTTTAAATAATAAAGAAAAGGCAGAAAAAGCATAAAGAAAGATAGTGGCATAAAGTGTCATAACCTGTTGAAAAGATTGACTCTGAACTGAGAACCACAGACAGCTCCTGTGCCATCTGTTAGACCCGGAGATATCTGGCACATGGCTGCAGCAGTGTCAGGTGGAGAAGCTACAGGAGACATTCTAAGGTCAGGGATGGGATAAAAACAGAAAGAGAGGATGCTGTGTCTGTGTCAGGTGCCAGAAATGGTTTCCTGACCAATACCAGTTTGATGGGGAGAAATAAAGAAACACCCATAGTGCTAAAAGGAAATACAAAAAATTCTGAATAACCACAGAGGGAATAAAAAGGAAAAGTGAAGTTGAGGCTCTGCTGTGGTCCAGGAACAGCAGCAGCTGTGTGTGTGTTGATGAGCGAGGAGGGTGACTCCTGAAATACAATCTGATGGTTGTAAACACCTTCCAGGAGGCATTTGTAGGAATTTAAAGGTCTACGAATCTCAGGGGACTTGGACTTGGCATCTACTCATCAATGCCAGCCATAGCCCTGGAAGAGATCTGTCATCCTACCCATGAATTTGGCCCAAAGATTGCCAGTTAAATCTTTTGTCGTTGAGTGGCCATTCTTAAAAATATAGCTCTTCCCTCTCTTTTAGTCTACTGCTACTAGGGACAAATTTTGTATTTGTTTAGAAAGTTCTCTATCAAACACTGCCTTGCTTGTGTGCTTGGCTGCCACCTGCACAAACTTGTAAGGGATAAGATCATTACTGTATACCTGAGATTTTAAGGTATTAGAGTATATACAATGCCAGCAAAAGGAAAAATAGCTTTATTTTTACAGTAAGTTCATCAAATATTAAAATCAACTATTTAAATTCAGTTGTAGTAACAAAAGAAGGTGAATTCTGGATCACAAAGTAGGGAGGAAAGTATTGTAAAGCAGACGTAGAAAATAGAAAAGATGGTAAGAGGGAGAGATTCATTTAGTTGAATATTTTTCAGACTAATAATTACATTTGAAAGGCCAAAGAACGTGCACTCCTTACGGTGCCCATGATTGGAGAGGATATGGAAGTATTTGGAATTTGACTTGATGAGTAATTTCTAAATGCAAATCCGTGGTGGTGGAAGCTATCAAATTAGAGCAAGGTCAGCTGGGCTCCACTAATTCACACCAACTGTGGAGCACATTCAAATTAGTTTCCATCAGTTGTGAACCTGGGTCAGAGCTCATTTTAGACAGCAATCCCTATGGAAAGGACCCAGATGTCAGCAACAGAAAGGCAGTAAGGCAACTGGTTTGCTTTAGTTATGGCAGAATTCAGGGGACCTGGGCTTATTCCTGCTGCCATGTATATGAAGAAATCACTCCAGAAGATTTAATGGATGATTCTGCAAAGTTCATTCAGTTGTCCTGGGCTGGCAGTTAATTTTTTGCATCACTAGAAAATTTAAAAGCCACATCTGCTGTTACAGGAAAGACAAATAGTACTGAGAGGCTGAGCTCCTGACAGGAGGGAAATCCATGGACAGAGCTCTGAAGGACTTAATTATCTTTAACTGGCCTTTGTTTGGAAGGCAATTACTAGAATTTTATGAAAATACCTCCTGAGGAGGCATTAGAAATATAGAGCTGTAGCACACTGTATTTATCAATATCCTTTTGTTATTTTAAAAGAGAGAGTGGAGAAAACCCCAGGTTCCCACTCTCCTCCCTCTGCCATGTGCTGGCTAAGGAGTTCAGTGCTGGAGAAAGCTGGGCAAATGTTGCTTTAGTAATTGAGTGGTCTTTTTAGATTTGCTAGTTTTTTTTTTTCATTATACCATAGAAACTTTCAAAATATTTTTCTCTGAATCTGATCTTAAATCCATCAGTTTGTGATTTGTACATTGCACTTTGAAGGCTTAGAGACTCTGGAAAATACACCATTCTGTTCTAATCCTGAGCACTGAGTTACTTACATTGCTACATTAATGGTAAAGGGTTTAAAGTTTGTTTCTGTAAAATACACATTACCTGATTATTGTTCTACCTGAAATGAGCTATTTCATACAGATACATATGAAATATGAATATAGAAATATTCAGGTTTATTTATTTATTTATGGCTATATTTGTTTATATATGGCTCTTTTAATGTTGTTATACTTTTGATACATACATATTTATGGAAATATACAGTCAGACACTTTTATGGGCAGTAAAACTTGGTGGGATTATTTCTTGTGGAGCAAAATATCTGTAGGACCTAAAAACTAATTTTGCACCTCTGCAAAATATTTGCTGTTCAAGAAGGAGTTGAGAAATCGCCATCACTTCTAGTTGTTCACATTCTGATTTGTTGAGGTCACATCTGTGCTCCCCTCTGTTCTGTGCAATAAAATGTGTATTTTTTTTTTTTTAATGTGAATCTAAAATGTGTGGTATCACCTGAACTGGCTCTGATCACACCTGGGCACCGATTTCACATAGTGAAAGTATGTTTTCTGAACTCTCTGATGACAGAAGTCAAATCCAGAGCACTGGCAGGATTGTCTGATGATTGAACGGACCTTCCAGTACTGGAGCTGCAGTGACTTGTAATTCAGCAACGACCCCACGAAATCTCTGCAGATACTTTCAGATGTGGTTTAATGGTCATTGCCATGTACTAGACCAGGGGCACAAGTGTTAATTTTACATTCATCTGACACAGTTGAAAATGGATTATTATGTAATTAGGGATAAATATGCCCCGTTGAAATAACTATCCCAGTACTGACACCATGAGCCAGCTGGAGCTCTACCTGCAGTGCTGGTGCTCTGTACAGGGAGGCTTGGCCAGAGAAGTGTTCATCTTATCTCAGGCATCATCTGAGTGCTGTGTGAGTCAGGAATTACCTCCCCTCTGCTGGGGCTCCACGAGCTGTTATCTCTTGTTCTCATTGATTAGGGCCAGGAGGAAGTCCTGGCATCACTGGCTGGGTGGGAACAGAAGGGAAGGAAACACAAGCAGTTGGTTCAGCCTGCAGACTGGGGGGATTCAGATGAGATTCCCGTGGAAATCCAAACTGCAGTAATCAGAAAGGAAGCCCTGAACTTTTCACTCATAGGTGCTATATGTCCTTGCATGCTTGGAGACTGCAAGCAGCTGCTCTAATGTGCTTTTTGCTTTATCATCTTCTTCTATACCCAACTTTTTTACCACATGCAGAAAGAGGAAATCCCTGAAGTGCTTTCTGTAAAAGAAGGCCAGGCAGAACAGATAGCAATTGTAGTGCAGATAGTGTTTATTTAATTTGATTTTCATGTACCCTTCATTTTCTACTGTCTTTTCCATTCTCATTTCCATCTGGAAGGCTGGGAAGGCAGCTGGCTTCCCAGCAGACACCATCTCCACAATTAGGGAGCTGGCATGCAGCTTTGCCTCCCTGTTTGGGGAGCCTGTCTGCCTTGCTGCCCTCCTGGCACACTTGCCCACTCCAATCCACTTGCACAGGGAACCTGGCTGCCCCTCCTGGCCCAGGGTCAGCAATGTGAGGGTTCCACTGGCTCTGGAGCAGCAAGGACACCATGTATGAGCAGGCAATAGCAGACACATGGATTTAAAGCCAGTTTCCTGGGTTATCAGTGCCCTTCCCTCACCTCTGAGGGAAATGTGTTGGGTATTCCTTTGGGGTGTCCCGTCAGGGTGGCACAAGGATGCTCTGCTTGTCCTGCTGACTGCAAATCAGAACATGCTCCTGTTCCCCACATACCTTTCTGGGGGATGTGTCCTGCTGCCTGGAACCTCTGAGCAGCTCTGATCTCTCAGGCTATTTTTAATCCTTCAGTTCTTCAGTGCAGTTCCTCTCCTCTTCTGCTTTAGGTTCACATAACTCAGAAATACTGTGGACTTCAGCTATTGCCAAAGATTTCTCTGATGTTCAAAGCCCTTTCAAAGCTTTACTGCATTTTCCTTGCTATTCTGAGAACCAGCAGATCGTGATCCTTAGCTACTTGCATGTCCTGATGTTGGCTTGCCTACAGGTTAGAGAATTATAAAGTCGCTGTTCTAATTTAGGGGAGCTGGATGATTGGAAATCTGGATGAGGGAAAACAGAAGGCAAGCAACAAGCAATAAACTTATATAACACAGACACACCTGGAGTGTGAGTGTATTATATAACACAGGATCTCTCAAGCCACAAAATGTCACAGAAATTATTTGAACAGAGATTATTTTAGAACTGATAATTGTGGTTCTTGCTGAAATTCCTGGGTCAGCAGTTTTATTTCTCTTTTCTAGTAGCCTGTGTCCTTTCCTCTTCCCCTTCCACTTTCCTGTAGTATTGCAGAGCTGCCCAGCGCTCTGTCAAAGGCACCACAATCAGTTTTTGGGACCCATCCTACAGGCTTACAGCCATATCTGTCCCCCAGAAATATTGCACATAACTTGGGATCTCCAAGCTGCCACCAGCCATGTTACCTTTGTCATTAAACCAACTGAGATTCAACCAGAGGATGTTCCATACTCTGTCACAGAGTGAGCATTTCCTTAACCCTAATAATGAATCATGATGGACTCTTCTAGGTTAGTGTTATAAACATTTAAGCTTTTTGGTCTTACCATATTTTTCATTGAGTTTGGTTTGGCTTGGTTTTTTTCAGAAGGTCTAAAGATAAAAGGTTAAGAAGGCAAAATCCAATTATATTTAGGAGCTTCATGCTGTTGTCTCTTAGTAAATCCAAACCCAAGCATAGATTTTTACTTTTCCACCTTCCCTTCTGTATTCCTACAACAGTTACCTAAAGAGAACGGAGCATTTTGTACACACCACTTACTGACACCAGTTATTTTTATCTTTTGCTTTCTCCAGCAAACAAGCCTTGTTATCTTCCTTGTACAGAAAGCAGCTCCAGGCAGGGGAAAGGGCCACCCTGGAGAATTCAGCAGGTGCCATTCTGCATCTTGGCACTGCCCTAAAACCAGAGAACCAGGGGTGGACAACAGACCCCACCCTTCAGCATCATGCCTTTACTCACTCCCCCCCAGCCTTCCAGCCTCTTCACTTCCCCAGAACAGCAATGTCTGGGGTTTGTTTTCTTGTGAAAGGGGAGATAAGAGGCTGATTCTAAACCAAATTCTAATTAATTTGAACACATAGATTGTTATGCCACCAAGCCCAGCTCCGACTCAGGCAGCATGTGGGGTTTTTATGCTAGAGCACAGGTCTTCCTGGGATGTTTAGTTTTCAGAGCATCTTATGTGGTTCTTAGTTTTTGATTCTGCAGACATAATCTACAGCTTAAGAAAGTAAATATTTCATTTAATTATGGTGAATTAATCCAGAACCGATTTCTGTGGTTATTTCATCTCTTCTGGAAAGTGTAATGAAATCTAACAGATCAAGAAAAACTTACTCAAATTATTCTACACTTAATGACAACTTTTACCACCTCCTTTTTCTACCATTCCTGGAGCAGAGGTCACCAGCCACAGGCCAATGAGTTTTAATAATCTTGGCCAGAAGCTGTTTTTCTTCCCCTTCATGCTTGAGGAGGGGCTGGAGGTGCTTTGCCACCTCCTCCAGGCAGATCCTCTGAGTGTCCTCCACCTGCTGGAATCCCAACCTTGTGAAGTTTCTGGTTGCTGCTGCATGTTTGATATTACATCTGCCCAGCAAAGAGCACTCCAGGTGTTACCTGACTTCAGATTTTACTACAAGATTTTTCTCCTGGTCCTGTTGCTCATTTGAAGGCCTTGGCCAGGTTCCAAGGCAGTAATTACATTCTGTCGGGCTCATTTTCCTGCCATTCCCCCTGCAGATGTTATTTGTCACTCCTTGCAGGAGTGCAGAGTGGCACTGCTCTGCAGTTCCCAATGCAAGCTGAGCCTTTCCTCACAGGCCGTGCAGAAGTGGAAAAGGGTGTGATTGAACAGTTCTGGGGTACCAAACCCACCCCTGACCTGTGCCTGTGCCCATCTGACAAACTGAGACACAGAGGAGTTTGGAAAAAGCTGTTTACACTTCATGACAATGCCAGTGGACTCATTGGCACAAAAGACTTTTTCTAACCCAGCACCAATATTATACATCAGAGTTCACTTCAGTGATCACAGATATGAGAACTTAAAAATAGCACTTCTCCAATAGTTATTATTAATACCTGCTGTTCACATAGCCTTTGGAAAAAACCCTGATATAACCAACAGATTTGATGGAAGTGTCGCAGAATTCCATAAAAATTAGCTATGTAGAAGTGGATTGGAAATTATTTTCTTGTTGTAATGATCATAGTCTTGAAAACTTAGAAAGGTAGGAAATCTTGTAAGATTTTTTTCCCCCACTATACATAGTTTGCTTCCATCTCTTAAAGATGTTCTTTCATAATATCTTTCCAATGTTTAGTTCTAGTACAGGGGAAAAGTGCCCAGTACGTGAACTGTGATGCTCTTTTGCTGTACCTTCTGCCAGAGCCAATATCTCAGAAGGAAAAAGAGCCCTTAAAGGCTTTACAGAACCAGTCTTGTGGTTCTTTCTCATGTAAGTACTTGGGAAGATGTTGTGATACAACTGCAGTGCCTCCCAAGGCATTGGCTGTTCTGCTGAGAGGCTATTGCATTACACTGTGTCATGGAATGTTTCTAAATAATAAAAGCAATATCATTTTCCAGCCTTCTCTTGGCACTTGGGCTGCTCTGTGGGGTATTCATTAGCATGTGAGAGCAGAGCCTGGCTGCTTGCTCAGGCTCCTCTCCTCCACTGATTTAAACCAGACTGTATATATCTGCAATTCAATGAAGAACTTGCATAAAATTAAATCCCTCTACCTTATTATTTTTCTCCTGCATCTCAAAGCCCTTGTGAGAAATGCCTTAATTAAAGAAGCATCACCACAGCTTCAGCTCCAGTCACATGGGTTAAAACTCTAGAGTTGACATGATACTCTTCCCTGCTCTGTAAAGAGAAAGAAAGTATTGAGAGAGAGACAAGATGAAAATATTCTCTCCCCGTGTCAGAAATCTGATCTTGTAACAAGTCTTCCTTTGTACTTTTGCTCCTAAACCTCCCCTTCCACCCAGCACCGTCCCTGCTGTGGAGAGCAGCTGCTTTGAGAGGGGAATGTTTGCCACTGCTGGGTTAGGACCTCTCACACCTTTCTCTGCCATTGGAACTGGAGTGGTGCCCATGTTTGTTCTCTGTATCCTAAGGAAAATTCCTGGTTTGTGTGACCGATTACATTTAACTTCTGTTGAAGAGATTTACCACTCACTAAGCACAGTACTTGTGTAAAACAGAGCTGAGTACTACCCTGGAATAGATCAGTGTTCTGACTTGATTCTACAAACCCCCCCAAAAGCCAGAAGTTGGACTAAAGTCAGCATCAGCTGTTCAACCTTTACTGATGCCAGAATGGAGTGGGAATGCTCTGAAGTCGTGAAGACTTTCAGACCAGGGGGTAAATGAGGGTCTGTGGACTCAGCCCCTGTTCCAGCCAAGCACCTGTGCTGAAGTCCTGCTGTGGTGCAGTGTCCAGCACTCAGGATTGTCTGTGGGTCACTGGCCAGAGCTGGGGCAGAAGGTTTCACTTTCTATCTCACATCACTTCTTACTCAGGGCTGATCACACAAATACTCTGATTAGAGGGGAACACACAAACGGGGTATGTTCAAACAAATTGATTTATGAAGTGATTCATTCTGGGAGATTCCTGATTGAATCAGAGCCATAGTAAAACCTTATCTCCCTCTAGAGTTACATCATAGAGTTGATGTTCTGCAGATGGTGTGAGGCTCTACCATATCTGTGTTGTTTTCAGCTCTCCCTGTTGCACCATTTTCCAACATTACCTCATTAGACTGATAATGAGTTCACTGGGTACCCCACCAGGGAGCTGGGGTGGAGCTGCAGTTTAATAGGTTAATATTTGCACAACAGATTTGAAAAGTGTATCTTGGAGGGGCCAGCAGAAGGGATGGTCTTCAAATTGTCTGTCTCTGCTCAGCTTCAGGTACCTTCATTAAGGAACATTTAAAGATAAGATACCTTCTAATTATGCTCAAGGAAGAATAGAATGTACAAAGAAAAAGGAGAAAAAACCCACACCCAAACAAAAACCCAACAAAAGCTTGCTTTTCTATTTTTTCTAATTATTCATGATATCCTAGTGAAATTTTTAACCATAAAATTTCCTTCTGTCAGAGCATATTTGGGCTTTCAGTTGTATTTTAACAAGTTCCACTGTAACAACTGAGTGTTTGTAGCTGGACTTTGGGGCAAATATCACTGTATTTGCTGTCTGGTGGAACAGGCAGTTTACTTTCTCAGCAGAGCTGCTGTGGAACTTTATCAATTACTGTTTGTAGATAACTCTGAGGTTGTAAAGCAGAAGCTGGTAGAGAGCAGCAAGGAACTGTCACTTTTTTGACACTGCAGGAAATAAATCCTGGAAATGCTGTTCTCTGCTTATCGTGCTGGGGACAATTTGTGGGGATTTGTTTCTTGAATGCTCCTTGAGCAAGTAAAATAAATGTATTCGTTGAGGATGCAGTAAATGACTATAGTTCTGAGTAATTATCTTGAAATCTTTCCCAAATGCCACAGCTTTCAAAAAGGTATCATATAGCATTTTCTTCAAATGAAGAGCCTCAGTAATTATTCATCCTTATTTTCCCAGGTTTGTTAAATGCTTCAGCAGCCTGATTCTGGCAGAACAAAGGAAATGCAATAGAAATGTAATCATATATTTGTGCTGCAGTTTTGGCCATGTCTCTGCATTTCTAGAAAAGTGAATGCCCATTAAAATCATCTATCCTGATGCAAACACAAACAGCTGTGGCTCTTGTGTAATTCTGAATACTTTTCTATTTAATTTATCTATTTATTTAATGTATTTAATTTATCTATTAACTTAGTTATCTATCTGAAAAAAATCTATTTGCCACGATAGTGTGAAAATACTCCCAAAAAACTGGCAGATA
>NW_020955556.1:627694-782956 GCF_003031625.1 Empidonax traillii
AAATCATCTATCCTGATGCAAACACAAACAGCTGTGGCTCTTGTGTAATTCTGAATACTTTTCTATTTAATTTATCTATTTATTTAATGTATTTAATTTATCTATTAACTTAGTTATCTATCTGAAAAAAATCTATTTGCCACGATAGTGTGAAAATACTCCCAAAAAACTGGCAGATAGAAGGTTCTGTTCTCCAGTCCTCTGCTGGTGTTCCCTGGATCCTCAAACTGCTGGGCTATTCTAGACCAGTGGGTGTGACAACCACGGTCTGCTTTGAAGGTACAGTCAGTAAATGGCTTTTTGCAGGAGCTGAGGCTGTGCAATATTCTGTCTCTGCTGCAAAGGATTTTCTTGCTTGCACACAGGCCCAGCAGCCCAGCTGATTACATCACTGACTGAGCCAGGCACACAAACCTGTTCCCATCACAGTCACTCCCAGCAGGATCCTCAGAGCTCAGGCAGAGCCACAGGGACTCATCTCTGATGGGCACCACAGCTCAGAGTTCTGGTGTCATTAGCGAAGGAAAATCATTTTCTCTGGCTTTTGAAAACCAAACTGGATAATCTACAGTGAGGATGACTTTACAACCCACCAACTTCAAATGGTACAAACTTGGGAGTTTTTATGGAAAGCCTCTAGTGTGGAGATATTTATATGACAAGAGGCTTTAGGATAGGCTGTCAGCTTTTAAAATTCTGCCGTTCTTCCTACATGTTCCAGACTTCCCCATCTCCAGAGCCAAGTCTCCTTCAGAGCCCTCTCTTTCTTTTTCCTTTCCCTCAGGCAAGCTAATAATAGAACACAATGTCTCCAGGGTATTTTGGAAGGATTGGGTAGAGTATTCCCTTTTTTTCTCTCTTTTTTTTCCCCCCCCCCCAGACTAACTCTGCCTTCTTCAAGAAGTATTTGGACAATGCTCTCAGGCACATGGTGGGATTCTTGGGGCTGTCTGGTGTGGGGCCAAGAGTTGGAATCCATGACACTTGTGGGGCCCTTCCAATTCAGGAAATTCCACAATTCTTATTTAGAAAAAAAAAAAAATGTGAGGGAAATGCTTTTGTTCAGCTTCTCACACCATAAGGTATCTGTTACTTTTAAATACAATGTTTTTAAGATAGGTGTCTGTAGTTTGAGAGAGCAGAAGCTGGTTTGGTTATTACAGCATTAATTGGCTCCTCTTGTTAACAGTTAAATTCCTTCAGGCACACATTAACAAGGTCATGTGAGGAGACCAACAGTCCCCAAGGGATTTGCTTCCACCCACCATCTTTGCACTGAAAACTCCAGTGTAATATAATTAAAAAAGAGAAGAAATGAAGCCCTGCTTAGTGCAGCATTGCTGCTGAAGCCACAGGTGAACTGTCCCCTCTCTGGGACAGCACAGCCAGGCCTTTGCTGGGGCTTTGAGCAGCCACTCACTTTATCACCTTCCTTTTCATCTCATCACTTTATCACCTTCCTTTTCATCTCATCACTTTATCACCTTCCTTTTCATCTCACTGCTCTGGGCCAAGAGCCCAGAGAGAAGAAACGGGAAAGAGTCATCTGAGCTTGGCTGCAAGGGAATGGGGAATTCCAGGAGCTGACTTGCTGACAGTCACAAATAAGGACTTGAGTCCCTTCAGCAGCTCCAAAGCGTCTCTGCTTGGGAGCCAGCAGGGATGAAAGAGGGTAAAGATATCAAACTTCTCAACTCCTCCTTCCTTCCCTCCCAGACAGGACCCAACACTTTATAAACAAGGGAGACTTTTGCAAAGTATCCTGAGCTTCCTCTTTAGCCCAGGTGTTACTTCTGAGCCTCTCAGGAGCAAAACAGATCTCTTCCCTCTGAACAAAGCCCTCTCCAGTCCCACTTCCATTCCACATTCTGATAAAGTCACCAAGGCAGGAATAAATTGTGATTCTGAACCCAGCTTGCCTGCCCTTGTTACTTGTGGATCCAGGTTTACCCTTCAAACAGGATCTTTTCTTCCCCAGTGACTGCTCCAAGGAGGTAAGATACGACTCCTGTTCCAGTCTTCTCTCTGTCCCAGGATTTAACAGTGGAAGTGCCAGGGGATGGGACTCTGTGGAATCCGTGGATTATTTTGTGACTAGAAAAGAGCTTCTTTTCTTCTGTGGGTGCTGTTTCCTCCAGTTGGATCCAGAGAGTTGAATGTGAAGCTTTATTTTGCATTTTGCAAAACGTTCCGGGCTTCCTTTTACCGAGACTCAGTTAGTGCAGCTGCTTAATTAACTGTTTCCAAAATCTAAGAAACTATAAATCTTTATCCCAGCAGGAACTGCATTAATATTCTCAGTGATGAAAGGCAAACAAGATAGTGTGTCACAGCAGGATGTCCCTTTCTATAGGGACAGATATTCCATCCTGTTATTAATAGTAAAGTTTTGTGGAACTAGTATAAACAGATTTGCTTAGAAAAGGGAAATCACGCTTTTGTTATTTTTTGTAAGTAAATGTTACATATTACTTAAAATAAAAGATTTTTACAGGTCAAAGTAAGTGATGGCATCCCTCATCCACACGAATTACCATCTCAGAACATGAAGATTTGACTTGGTTCCCAAAGTTCTTTATGCTCTGAGTTCCCCAGGAAGGTGATGAACAAGCTTTGCATTCCATGGAGAGAAAGCTGAGGCACCTGGAGTGAGAAGTTCTCCCCCTCTCACCTGGTGGCAGCTTCAGCCCAGAGCCTGTGCTGTGGTCACTGCAGCCCTGCCCGAGCCCCCAGAGCTTGAAATCTCTGAAAGCTTGGCAGGGTGGTTCCCTAAGTCCTTTAGGAAAATGTAGAGTGTTTCTACCTCTTCATGCCAGCCACATCTTCTGTCTGAGCTCTCATTTCTGCTGTGCTTGGGGTTATCTCCAAGAACTGATTTTGGAAAAGCCTTCTGCAGATTTCTCCATAAATTAAGTATTAGATGGGCAGTGCTTTATTTTGGTTTGGTCTGGCTCTCTCTTTTTTGTTATTATTTTTAGTGGGGTGTTGTTCATAAATCCCAATTTTTTCACTGGAGTACATTCATATGGGTTTCAGGACATATCCAGCTTTCAGCTTACTTGTATTAACTCTGCCCTTTTGAATTCAATTGAAAACTAATAAATGGATTTAGAAGTGAAAATCCCTACCTTAAAACCAGCTTAAGGCTGAGGAATGAAGATTCCAGTTCTGCTGGTTACCTCTGACACCCTCACTTGCCTTTAGCATTTCAACTATTTAAGATGAAAATCTTACCAGGTAAGAGGCAGAGATGGTTTCCTCACTATTTGTAGATTAGAAGCTTAACTTTCAAATAGCAGATATCCAAGTTGTAACTCACAGACTGGTTAAGAAATCACTCCCTGTAGATGGGCTCCCAGGCCTCTGAGCAGTTCTAAATGCCCTGAACCAATGCTGATAACAAAAATAATTTGCTGTGGTAGTGATTTCCACTGACCACATTTCACCTTGGTTCTTACCACGGGCTGTAGGAACTAGGCAGCTTTTCAATAAATTCAAATTCACTGAAGGCAAACAAAATATAATTTAACCTCTTCTGAAAGTGTTTTCTTCATTCATGTGTCACAGATGCTCTCACACAACAGGCCAAATTAATGATTTTTTTCCAGTATTATGTTAGAGAAATAGTAAAAAATATTAATAGGAATTTGCTGGGGCAAAGGTATTGGGCTGAGAGTAACAGGAAAAACAGAGCTGGTTTTTTGTTTCCTTGTTTCAGCAGGAAGTTGCTTTTCTGACAAAAACATAAGTTTATGCACAAAGCCATAGGACTGAGAAGCAACATGAGAAGAGGGAAGAATACTAGAGGCTCATGCATTTTAGCTTTAAGTGCCATAACCCAGCATTTAGGGTACTGTGGGGTTTTCCAGTCCCTGTTTAATGCTGAAAAGAGAATAAACACTGCTATAGTTTTCCTAGGTAAACTTTCTTCTTCAGAACTGATCTAAGAAATACTCATTAGTTGTTAATATTCAGCTGAATAAGCAAATGTCCATGAAGAGTGTATTGCACATTGACAGAAATAACTGGCTGTATTCAAAAAAGCTTTTGGTGTAACATGTATTTCACAAGAATTGCAATTGAGAAATGCTACTTTAGAACTTAAAAAAGAAAAGCCCTGAGACCTTGATGTTTACAAAGCAATGAAGGGCTGCACTAAGTAAGAAAGTACCAATTAATCAGCATTTCAGCAGGAATTCCACTCTTCCTGAACACTGATTCCAGGGTATTTAGAGCCAGATTTTCAGCACTTCAAATTATAGTGTGTGTAGGTGAGCAGCATCTTTTGTTGGTGAAAAAGAGGACAAGATTTTTGAGCACTATCAGGGAACCTGAGAAAGAATTTCCTGAAATGAGTGGATAACTCAGACTATTTGGTGCAAGTTTCATTTCCCTGTCTATATGCTGCTTATGATGAAAAAGAAAGGATTATCCAGAAATCATTATCCTGTTGCAATCTCCCTGGCTAAGGCCAGGAAAACAAGATATGATAGATGTTTTCAGTGAATACAAAAATCAGGGGATTAAAACTCGTTTAAGAAAAAACATATTAAATTTGCAGGAGAGGAAAGTAAAACATGACTGTAGTTAGATGGTAAAGAACGTGATTAGGGGACCTTCTACCCTGAATCCAAACTGATATGAGCACTTGATGCAAAGCCCCAGCCTGGTGGGAAAGAGTTCTGCTCATTCAGACTTGCTCAGAAGTTGTGAGGGGTTTATTTTCTACTGTTTGGCACCGCCAGACTTTGTCTGTTCTCTGCCATTTGCATAAACTCTCCACTGAGTATTCAGTTCAGCTTCACAGAAATTGCTCTCAATTCCTGTCCATTTTTAGAGAATGATACATTACGATGTTTCTTAAGCTCTTTGGATAAAACTGTGGTAGGAATACAATTATCTATAAAATGTTGTAGGTTGGGCCTCTAAACTACAAAACGTCCTGCAAAATCCCTTAAAACCACGGCATTCCCTAAAGGCTCACTGGAATGATGTGGGACTTGAGGCTGTATGAAAAATAACAGAATATATCCTGGCAGTTTTAGGGGAATAAAATTCTCCAGACTTATTTCACATGGGAGTTTTGGGCTCTTATACTTGGATGTAATTGATTTCTTGGAAGACTTTTGGGGGAAAAAAATGAAGAAGCAAAGGAAATCAAACCACCACCAAAATACCTGTTATAATAACTGATCTCCACGTAGTTGATATGGGGATGAAGTTCTCTACTCTGTATTTAAACAGTGGCAGTTTTCTCTAATACCTGCATCAGTCAGGTCGAAATACTCCCATTTACATCACTGGAGCCAGTAGGTACATTCAGTTCTGGTGCACTTCCTGTGAAATGAACCCTTGGGATTTATTTGGACAAAATAATTCAACCTTAAGGTGAATTCTAGAGAACAGCATTCCATCTTCACTATCTGCCCAAAAAAGAGAGGTTGAGTTTTAAATGGCGCTTTCAGATCAGCCCCTTTTCTCACCTTCTTCTTTTCCAATTGATAAATTGATTGAGAGTCACTGGTTTTAATCTACATGACACTTAATGAGACTTAATTAAAGAACTTACATGTTATTTAAATATAGAAAGTTTCTTTCTGTACTTCATTATGGTAGATTTAGTGTTTATCTGAAGCATTATTTCAGGGATGGATGGTTTCTCCTTCTGAGTTCCTTTGGTGCCTCCAGTTGTGTCAATAAGTTTGTTACTGTTGTCAGCAGCTCTGGCAGTTATGAAAACAGGAAAACAAGTAACTGAGTGTTGGAAGACAGTCAGATGTATCCTAATGATTTTCTGAACTTTCCCTCTCAATAGATCTTCTGTAGATCTCAGAGCTTAACCAGAGAATGTGTGGGTCTAAAAGCAAAAATTAGATTTCTTCTTTGCCCTTGTTAACAACTGGTGATTAGTAATCTGAGAGCATTGACATACCAATTTCAGCTAGGCATTGTGAATTCCAGGTTTTGGGAGTTAATTTTTGAGTCATGCTTTCAAAGCATTTAAACTTTCAAAGTACTTTTGGAAAGGATGTTTTCTTTTGGGAATGAGTGGATTTAAAAATCTCTGGCTCACCCCTTCAAACTCCCAGGTTAGCACATTCATTCCCATGGAACTGAGATGGTGCAGGAAAGAAAAGGCAAAAGCAGTGAGTTGTGCTCCTTTGAGAGACATCCTTCCAAGTGATGTCATGCTTAGAAGTACCTCTTGCTGCTGAAAGCCACTCCAAAAAGTCAGAACCCAGGGGTCTCAAATCTCACTTGCACTGAACAGTGTTGTGTTTCAGGGCAGATCTGCCCTGCTGCAGAATCCCCTCCACACACACCCCATGGTTCTTGCTTTTCAAATGCCCCTCCTCACCCTGCAGTGCTGCAGCCCCACGTGCACAGGATGCAGGTTCTCCTCCATCCTCCAATGATTCCATGGATTTAACCCACCAGGACTCGTCTCTCACCTGTTCTTGCTGACTCTCAGGGTGTCCCCAGCTCTGATTCCCTCCCTCACTCTTCTTCCCTCAGTCTCTGGTAAGGTCCTTCAGAGTCATGCAGATTTTTCTTACATTTGACAAGTCTCCAAAAGGGTCACAACAAGAAGAGGAGACAAGAACCTGGGCTGCTGGACTCTTGCCAAAACTGTGCTTTACTTGACCCAGTCATTTGCTCTCTCTTCAGCTTCCTCCAGAATGAGTTCAGCTTTTGTTAACATTGCAGAGAATGTCAGAAGAATTTTATGAGGTCTCTATGAGCTCTTTGTACAAAGACACTCCCAGCACAGGACAAAGAAATTCTGTCTGAATGCTGGAAGCTGCTTTCTGTCCAGATTGTAGCACAATATGATTCTTTGATTGATCTATATTAATGCAGGTTTTTTGGTGGAACAGAGAGAGTTGAGTGGAAATGCCTTTAGAAAGATGAGAGCTACGTTTGCTGCCACCAATTACACAGAGGGGGAAAACAGTAACAAAAGCAAACCCAGAAGTCAGGGGGAAACTTATTTTTATTGGTTTGTGAAACCCACTTTTGTTTTGGAGTTGGGTTTTATGTTTTATTTGAGGGATTCTTTTGTTTGTTTGTTTTGGGTTTTTATTGTTGTTGGGTGTTTGGTGTTTTCTGTTTTGGTTTGTTTTTTTTTTTTTTTTCATAAAAGCAAATGTGAAGTAGCACTCCGCTTCCTTCAACTGCTGTTTTAAAAGTACTGGATGGAAATTCATCTGCCCTCTGCTCCTTCGGGCACAAATTATGTTTTGTCAAACCAGATATTTGCAGAATGTCTTGGAGAATTGTTTTTCAGGCCAAGTTACTCTTTGTGCTCTGGTGTGTTTGCAGAATGAAAAGATGATGTTTTACTCTGACAGCATTGGCAAGTCTGTTAGAGGGATGATGGATGCTCCTCAGCCATCAGCGTGAATTGATGTAAATCAGCTCCTTGAAGGAGGCAGGGCAGTAATTTCAACAGAAGTGCAGAGTTAAATGAAACCCAACCATTAGCCTTTATTTATGCAATGATTTAAATTGGTTTATTGGCAAAAGGCTGCTTTTGTAGTTCTCACAGTTGCTGTTATAACAAAACCATATGCTTGCTTTGGTGCATATCAAAGCTCATTAAAATGAAAAAGAAAAATTAAGCAGGAATCTATAATGTCCCTTTAGAGACTTTTCCAAATTGCAGAAATATTCAGAGCTGAGCTTTAGCCAGGATAACTTGCTGGGATATTTTCAGAGTTTTGAAGCTTACAAATGACACTGATAGCTGGATTCAGCCTAAAGGGGATCCCAAAATGAGGTCTCTCTAATAAATCACTGATCTGAAAGGTCAGATCCTTGGCTTCCATTTCTACTTTCTTTCCCCTGTGACGGGGCTGTTGCTTTGGAGGTTGAGTTTTGTTCTGACAGATCCCTGGTAGTTCTGTAGATCTCAGAGCAGCTTGTTAGCACACTGAATTCCAGGACTGGTATTTACAGCAGTGCCCAGTTTGGGTCTGACCTGGAGCCCAAAATGATCCACAAATATGGTCTATTTTCATGTATGTGGTGGTGCCAGGGAAGCCTAATGATTTATAGACCACACTTCTCAGATCCTGCACTGAGCTGCATTTGGAGACTGTGCTTGAAGTTCTCTGAGTTTATACCAAAACAGGTTTTATTGCAAGAATACTGTTATTCTTTATGCATATATGAGATATGAAGCTGTAAGCTACATGAGTTTAGACTTCTGAGATGGGATTAACTTTTTAATAACTTGGCCCTTGATTTCCATTTTCTTTTTAGAGGCTGTAGTTTGGCTGTTTGTCTTAAATTGCTTCCTGCATTATTTTTAATCAGCCACTGATAGTGGATTTTTAATTTAAAAATCTGCTAACTTTCAACTAGAATCAAGAATGGATATCTCTTTAAGGTTTGGGCAAGGTACAGAGCAGGTGATTACACTGAACGTTTTTTAAGTTCTCTTTGGTTATGCTTTGGGGAGTTATACTTTGTGTATATAAACAAGCAATTTAAAGATTCATAACTCCTAAGTAAACCTAGTAATTCCTAAGACTGCTTTGTTCAGGTTTGTATGCTGAGGGTATCCCAGTGAACCCTTTGCTCACAGCTCCTCTTTCCCCACACCAGTGCTGGTCAGTGGAGGTTTCTGATGCTCCTGCTGCTTCGAGCTGTGGGGGTTTCATTTGCGAGGTGCTGCCAGGGGAAGCTGGGGATGTTCAGAGGGCTGGGGCAGCTCTGGTTGTTTCCATCTCCCCACGTGCTGTGTGCTGTTGGTTTGCTCTCTCTGTGTGTGCTGAGGGAGCAGATACAAACTCAGCTGTGCTGTCTCCAACAGCCCCCACTGCCTCGAGCTGTTGCAGAGCTCACCCTGCCAGAGCAGCTGCTCTGCCCAGCCTTGTCTCCTGCCAGGAGAGAGGGGGTTTGGGGCAGAGCTTAGAACCTGGCTTTGCATCACCAGGGGAAATGTTTTCATCCTCCTGAAGTGGGGCAGAAAATATTGAGGAATTTAGAAATCAAAATGGAAACACACCCAGGCTCAATTGAAATGTTTTTGTTATTTCTGCTGTGTGATCAGAGTAGATTTTGAGTTAAATTGCAATGTGTTGTCTGAAACAGAAAATGATCATTTCACTGAAAATTTCTCAGATGTTTTAAAATTCAGAAATTTTAAAAGGTAAAAATTTGGGTACCTCTAGTACCTGGAATCCTTCCATATGCTGATAACTTTATAACAATAAATATATAAATAACTTTTTACTTGATCACCTTTGACTGTCTTGCACTTGTTTTAAAATCTTCAGTTTAAATATCATCATCTTGCTTCACAGACCTCAAAATCCTGGTTTTCAGGGACAGATAAACTGCTTCAGCTTAAGGTGTAGGAGGTTTACAAATGCAATAGAAAATCTACAGTTATTTGAAACTATAAAATTATATATTTTGTATCATGAAGCTTCTGGCTGCAAAGGGACAGCTCTGCCCAGGGAATGTCCATGAGGACCCAGTGAGAGCCTCATTCCTCCTCTCTGTAATTTTTAATGTGATGTTTGATTTGGCAGACAGTTTAACGAGGATTCTGATAATTAATTCAAACTTAACTGTTGAAAATGAAGAATTGGTAATTAAGTGAATGTGATGTGATGACTAATTAGTTGGTGTAACACATAGCCAAAATGTAGTTAATTTTTTTAAACAAATATTTTAATTATTTGAGTAAGTGTTCTATAATGCAAACCACAATACTTTGTTCTATTGTTTTTAATTGCAATCTCAGTTTATTCAAAAATGACTTGCAGTGTTCCTAAGAAGGCAGACTTCAAGGTCAGACTTAATCAAAAGGTAGATTAAGTCTATCCCTGTGGTTTTTTACAGAGATAAAAAGAGTCAACTTTTTTCTTCTCAGTCACTATATAGTTATTCACAAAATTATAGTTTATTTGCTATCCACAGCATGGAGCTGCGAGTCATTAAGAGAATTCAGTCTTCCCTTGAAGTCAACTACCATAGATTTCTTTAAAAGTTTAATCATGTTCCATCTTTTATTCCAGTTTCCATAATTTTATCTTGTACAAGAACAAAATACATTCCTGGAGCCACGATTACCGCTCCCCTTTCAGCAAGCAGAGTGTTAATGGTCCTGTCTGTGCACAGAGAGGGTGTTGTTGGGAACCTTCTGCTGGCTGATGGTGAGCAGCACTCAATCAGAAATGCAGTCCTGGAGCTGCTCCATGGCCTGTGCTGGGGTGGGCACAGGGGGGAGATGCTGCTGCCTGGGGCAGGGCTGACCCTGAGCCCTCCCCCCCCTTCAGCTCCCAGGAGTTCTGAAGGTGCTGCTCTGCTAAGCCAGGCCTACAGTGGCAGTGGAGTTGGTTCCATTTATTATTTTACAGGAATTTCTCATTCATTTTCCTCCACTGAAACAACTATGTGGTTCTAGGGAGGAAAATAAAACTGCCAGTGGTAGGTTAAATTTTGCCTTCAGTGAAATCAAATTCCCTTTGTTTCAGTGTAAAAACATTTAGGGATATGCTAAGCTCTCTTGTAATAACCACTCTGTGTTTTGCTAAAAGAAAAGAATTGGAAGCATTTTCCCAGGGACTCCAAAGCACAGACTCAATGAAATCTCAGTTTTCTGTAGGAAAGTCCTTCAGGGAATTTGGCATCTTTTTTTTTCTTTTTTTTTTTTTTTTCCCCTCTGTCTTTCCCAAATATTTCTAGAACTCAGACTAACCAGCCAAGCATGGCATGAACTTTGTGTGTGTGTCAGTGCACACCTGAATTCATCAGGAATGCTTCTTTCTGGCAGCTGGACAATCTGGTGCACATCTGAAAGGCAAACCCCAGCTCATAATGGGGTGGGTTCCTCACAGTGGAGAGGAACCTTTCCAAGGGAATAGTAGATAAGATCAAGGATGCAGACAGGAAAGGGCCTGGGTGCCAGTGGAGACCACAAGACAGCCTTGCTGACAGCACAGGGCAGTGTTCTGCATCTCAGTGCTCAAGGGAAAACTCTGTCTGGTGGCAGAGCAATCTTGGTTAATAATGTAAGTGGAGAGGTGTGTCTACAGTTGTGTCTCTAGAAGGAAAAGAAATAATTCAGAAGTGAAAGGGATAAATGCTAGAGAAAAATGCTTTAATTAACAGACTTGGTTGTTGTGTTGTTTCATGGGGTGTGAACTATCCATTTCATTGTACTCTATTTTTATTGCTGTTATTGCTCAGGAAACCACCACATTGTGTTCTTTGTCTTGTTACTTGATTAGACATTAAAAAAATAATGAAAAAAAAGGTTTAGTGGAGCTAATTGTTCTAATTAAAAGGCTGATTCTGTTAAAAACTGGCCCTGCTTATAAAAAGATGGTAACTTTTTCAGAAAGATAATGATAAGTCATATGTAGAATAGATCCATTATTGTGCAGGCACAAATGGCAAAGATCTTGGGAGAGCTGTGTGTGTGGCTTGTGCTAAAGGGGAACCAATTGTATGAATATTTGCAATTGTCCAAAAAGCTGCTCTGAACTTTGCTGGGGAGTTCTCTTCCACGAAGAAACTGGAGCTGCTTTTTGCCATCAAAAGCTCTATTTTTTAAAGCTCCAAAATACATATTGCCCCTTTGATTGTTCAAGCCAGGCTGAAAGAAACTTCTCATTTCAGAGTAGCTCAGCTTTTCATTTGTGTGCACCCTGGAGTATTCCAAAGCATTTGGCTCTGCAGGTTGTACCTCTGGCTCGGACTCAGCAGTTCAGGGTGGGTTCCTCAGACCTCTCAGAGCTTTCTGAACCTGGGGCTGAATCCCAGCCACTGCTTCTGAAAAAGGGAAAAGGACTCCAAGAAATTCCACTTCCTCTAGGCATTTCTGGCTGAACTGACAGGTCTTGAACATGTTTAAGAACGAATCCCATTTTTTATACATGTTTCTATAGATGAAGTAAATCAGCCTCTGAGAATGTCAATTAATCAAAAATTGGCTTTTACAAAAGGGGCAAAGAATCAATGCTAATGGTTAAAAAGCTCTGTCATAGTAAAATCCTTTTTTCCTTTTTCTTCTTGCTCTACTGAAGGAAAAAATAATAAATGAAGTTTAAATGTTGGTCAGATATGGCATGCACATTGAGCTGAGTTTGTACTGTGTAATGGAGTTGGTTTCCAGCCATCTAGAGGGGAGAAAAAAAAAGGTTTAGCTGTCTCGGTCAATTCCTGTCTTTTTTCATTTGTGGAATTTTGTCATCTCCCTCTGGTGGCAAATGTCTGAAATATCCATCACACCAGTGCTGCGGGGAGAGGGGGGAGGAGGAGGAGGGAACCTTTCGGATGTTCCGAGGTGCTGTGAACGCCGCAGATTGCAGTCCCAGCAAAGGGAAACAGCCCCACTCTCTGGAGCTCCGCTTGGACCGGAGAGAGTGGGAAATGCAGGCTGGCCTGGGGGATGGGATTGGCAGCATCCCGCTGGAAACAATGCCAGGAAAAGAGGAAAGGATCAGTGGCTCTCAAAACAAGAACTGGAGGAGGGCATCCCAAACTTTCCTGTGGCACAAACCACCAGCCTGCAAGTCCAACAGTCCCTGTCAAAACCCAATATTAAACACAAATTCTCAGAGAGGAAAATAAAGGATAATTCTTAGGGTAATTCTTAGCATTCTACTCTTTCTTGGTAAAGGTATCTCATGGCACAGTCTGGTTTGTGCAGCCTGTTAGACCAAGGAATGCACTGATGGACCAGGGCCTGTTTTGTACTTTTCAAGACACAGTGATGAGAAACAGAAAACAGTGTTTCCTACCCACTGGGGTTTGTGCCTGAGCAGTATTGGCATTGTCTTTTAATAAAGGGCTTTTTTTTAAATCTCTGATCCTTGGGAATCAGAAATAACAGCACAGCTTTGCCTTCCCTGTCTGTTCAGTCTCTGCCCCTTTTCAAGTGTGCTGATAACAGAGTATTTCAACCACTCATCCATTACAACTGTTCTGCAAACTGGGAAGGCAATCTTAAAAACTTCCAGCTGAATTAAGGAGGAAGTGATAGACCTATAGGCTGACTGTCCTGAATAATTTAACAACTTTAATATTCTGGCTCCCAAAATCATAACTTAAAACACTTGAGTAATCCTCTCAACCTGGCTGTACCTTTTTTTATCCCTTGGTCCCCTGGATAGACAGCTGAATGTAGCCACATTAATGCTGCCTTTAGTCATCAGTCCTTTGTGTCTTTACAGTTAATCTGTATGTGTAGAATGTAAGTAGGTGTTCTATATAAATAAACTCCCAAATGGGAACCAGATGCTGAACTTTCTAGCTGACTAAACAGAACCACTGAAAGGTGATATAATATGCTTGACATCTGTGAGTCAGCATCAAGATGTGCTCCAAATACTACTGCAAACAGTGACAGTTTCTGGACATAAAGAACTCAATGTGCTCTCATTAGCGCTGCTGGAAATTGCTCCCAAGGGTTGTAGTTCTCACTCAATTCAGATCACTTATGTAATTTCAGAGTATGAACTGTTCCAGAGGAACTGCAGTGTTCACTCATTTTTGCACTGCTTGGTGAACTTTCCATTTAAAGGTTTCCCAGAGTTGGGGATGGAGCCAGTGCATTAAGTTCAGTAATCTCAAAGAACTCCTGAAATGTTCACGTTTTCTAATGCTGCTCACGAGATGCCCCCTGCCCTGCCTGATGACCTGAGCCAAAAAGCACAGTCAGTCTGTTGGGTCAGGGCCTTGCTTCACCCTGACACCCAGCTTCATTAATCTTCTGTTTATACTGCTGGACAGGTAGGTGCTGCCTGTGAAATGAGACAGCTTCAGTGGAGCTGGGTTTGATTCCTGGCTGGCTCAGTGGAGTTTCAGTGTGCTTGCAGAGTGGGGATGAGCCTCAGGGAACGGTGGCTGCAGGTGCAGTGAGTGCTGGTGCTCTGCTCACCTTCACGAGCTTCTCACAGCCTTTCTTACCTGGGCTGCTTGTTCTGCCAGGGAGTCTTACAGGGAGTTCATCCAGCCCGAGCTGAGCCCTGCATTTTGAGCAAACTTGCACTGCAGTTGTGGTGGGAGTGTTCCCTCCTCCCAGCACTGCTGAGCTGTGCTGACAGCTGCTCCTGGCTGCTCCCAAACACCGAGGGGCTGAACAGACAGGGCTCTCCTCCTGCCAGCAAACTGTTGAGATCCACGTTGATGTGCACAAGGATTGTGCAGCTGAGGAACACGGCCATGGCCAGGTCTGCAGGAACTGCCTTTGGTGTGTGCTGAGGTTTTGCTCAGCGCTTTCTGCTTTCCGTGGAATTTCAAACCCCTTAATTCAGCAGCTGCTGGTTATAACACCTTCCCAGGAAACATCCAGAGGTGATTTTTCTGTTTTTCTCACCAAAGCCATTGGTCTGTGTAACTCATCTCGTGGCTTTGCATTTCCTGCCTCTGATTACAGCCAAGTACACGGGGCTTTACTAATCTCTTTACGGGGATTTAGAGAACGTCCTCTGTTTTTCCTTGTTGCAGGTTCCCAGGACACAGATTTGGCTTCACTTTGGGGCTTGGATTGACCCAAAAGATCAAAGCAAAAGACATGTAATTCACCACAATCATTTTGACTTGTAGCCAATGTTTTATAAGTTGAGAATTTCCACGGATGCAGAAGGGATAGAGCTTCCCAAATCTCATTGACATTCCAAGGGGTTTGGACACACTTTAAGCTTCTTTCACAATCCTGTGTTGAGGTGGCCCAGCTCTGCCTTCCTTTCTAAGTAAATATGGATTTCTTAGTTTATTTTTTTGTGGATGAATTCTCTATATCTGAACCTTGCACCTCCCTGGAAGACATTAATCTTGTGTCTTGCTGACTCTGAGTGGAGTTGACAGCCCAGTGTGACAATCCATGATCACAAATGACTACTTGTGTCAACAAAAGTTACCATGTAGGTGATTTTCAGATGACTCCTGCTCCCTCCCAGAATACAGGCTCAAAGGTGGGCATTGAAAACATGACCAGAAAATTTTAGTTTCTGAAAATGTTGGCAGCCTTTTTCTTTTTACCATTATGTAGTAGGCACACAGCTAATTAGTGCCCTCACCAAAGACAGAAGCTTCTGCCTTCATATGAATCTTTATCTTGAAGAATATGCTGAAACTTTTTGCAAAAGATTATGGAATTGTCAGCACTTTCAACTGAAGAGTAAAAAGGAAAATGCTTTAAAGTTAGCAGCTTATAAATATTTAATTGTCAGTGTTATTAGTTCCAACTCTTCTTCTACCATCTTCGGAATAGAAGAGGAATGACTATTTATGATAATTAGCAATGTTGATTAGTTAATTAGTAGTTGCTAACTTCCCAGGCTCTTCAGTGTGTCCTTGACTTTGTGGATCCTGATGCTGAGTAGCAACCTGCAGTAACAGAAGTCAAACCCTGCACTTTAAAAATTCCTATTACTCTGTGCAACTTTGTGAACACAATCAGTAATTACACCTCTTGTTTACACACTTAATGAATTTTAGATGGTGTATGTATATTTACTTTGTATGATCATGAGCTGCTTGATGCTTTTACTGAAAAAAATGCAACTTGTGCCCAGTGCCTGGACAAATGTGCCTGGGTAGACAAGGATGAAGAGCAGCAAAAGCACTGAACCAAATGGCATTTCTCGTGTCCTCACTTTGGTTTCCACTGTTGAACTGAGTCTTGTTAGATGGAGCAAATCTCTTGTGAAATCCAAGTGAGTGTTTTCTCTGTATTCTCTTCAGTCCTGGAATTGTGACCAAGAGGGCAGGAGCCTGGACCATCTCTGCTCCTGATTTAGAGATTACAGAGAAGGGGAGGGGAGAAAAAAATGGTGCCAGAGATAAGTGATCTATAGGGAAGAAAATCAGGAGTTCCTTAAATCCTACAGAGCTTTTTTGCTTTAGTTCTTAGTGCCACTGGGGTTGGTTGGTGCCTGGGGACACGCAGAACACTGCGGTGAGGTTCCCATAAAAATTCATTTCAAAGCTGTTGAGAGTACAACACTTGGTTGAGTTATCGTGTTTGCCTTGATTATATGGCAGTGGCCATCGATAAATCAGGATCCCATGCTTTATAAGGTGGCAGAACAGCAGAGGAATGTCTCAAGTAGCACCAATGGAAATCCCAGCCATAAGTGACCTGCATGTCCTTAGAAAGCACCTGTGCAGGTAGAAAACACCAGAGCAAGGATCTTTGGGAAGGGGGGAAGAGAACTCAAGAGAATGTCTGTTTTCAAATGAAGAGTTTTTATTTTGAGCAGAGGCAGGCAGGGTTATGGATTCACTGGTAGCCAAGTATGAACAGAAAGAAACAAAGTGCATGTCAGGAATAATAAAACAGCTTGAACTTGTCGGGAGCCTTTTGTTTTTAATTTTAACTAGAGGAACTTCTGAAATGCTTTTAAAATCTTAAATATAGATATTTAAGACTAGAAATTGCAGTTGCCCCTTCTGTAACCTTTGGGATTCTCCCCAATATCCTTCTTTTGTCAAATGTACTCAATTTTATGAGCTCATTATTTTTGCTGTACTAATACATTCTCCTTATCTTCTAATTAACTACTGTTCCTGGCATACTTAGGATGGTACATCACATCTGCTCTGGCTTCTCAGCCTTATTTCAGTGCAGGGCTTCTGCCGCAGTGACACAGGTGATGCCTTGACCTCAGTCAAGCTGTCTGCTGGTGCTTTTTGCTGCCTTCACAAGTCTACATGGTTCCAGTTCAGCTGAGGCAGAAATCCAAAAGGACAGCTGCTAGCAAACCTTCCTAATTAAATTTGAGAGTGCCTTGGACAGGTAAATAGCACCAAAATTCCTTAAATCCCCTCAAACTTTTCAAAACTTGCACTGGAATCATTCCTTAAGATTTCAGTTTTGCATGAAGTGCAAGAGCACTTTCTGGCTTTTCCTGGTCAGACATCTCACATGTCTTCTCTTTCCATCTACTCACTTCCAGTTCTCCTGTGACCTCTGCCATGTTCAAATAATCTCTTGAGATCTCACCTGACAGCAACAAGAGCAACAGCAAAAGATTTTTAGTCAGTGTCAAAATATTTGGCCTTAATTTTTTAACCAGTGCTGATAGTGCTGTTGTTTAGTTTTGTATCTCTACCTCATATTTTATACTTTTCTGCAGCCCTCTGGTCTTTTCTAAAGCAGTTTTTTAACAGATCTGGTTGATTTGATTTTTTTTTGTTGCTGTCTGTTGTGCAGGTTTTGTTCTGTGTGAATCTGTGTGAAATACTGAAGCTGATGCTACCAAAGAACTATTGATAAATTCAGTGACAGGGTGTACAGTGAGAAAGCAGACAGTGACTAATATCCTGGGTGTCTTCCCACATGACTCATGGGTTGTATGTGAAATCAAGGCTGTTCTTGGTTTTTGCAGCTTTCCATTTTTATTTTTTTTAGAGTCTCTTTAATCTGAAAGGCTGTAGATAGGGGCAGCTTTCCCACAAATGGACTGTTTGGACACAGGTGCCCCATACCTTGAGCCTGGAATGAGTTCCCACTAATGAGAGGGTCACCAGTGGGCTTTGGAGTGTGCAGTTTGTGGGCTCTGATGGTCTGTGATCTTTGCTGAGGCCAGGTTATCCCAGCACGTTGCCAGCTGTCCCAGACCTCCCAATGCCAGGGACAGTGCATCTCAGAAGATCTGGAAAGTTGTTAGCAAAGCAGTCTGCAGATATTGTACTACTAGAAAGCTGAAAGTATTAGATAGAGAAAATAATAATGAAAATTGTACTCTTGGGCCCCTTTCACTGCACAGTGCTGGGGATGCTGTTGTACTTCAGATATTCAGGCCTTGCAGAAAGCTGAAAATGGCCTTTTAGTGTAATTTATATTACCAGTTAAATATAGAAATAAAACTACAGTATGCTTTTAATATCATACTGCTCAGTACTCATTAAGTGTTAGGATCATTAACAACACTTTATTCATTGTGTGTTCAGTAATTTGCACAAATGCCATGCTGATATTCTCATCTCCCATCCCCATCCCTGAGTTGCAAACACCAAAGAATATGTGCAACTTTTCACTCATTTCTAGCAAATGTGCTAGTGAGGGGTTATTAATTTCCCCAGTTGCTGGCTGTGAAGCAAATGTAGCTTGAGGCTTAATGGACTGACAGTGTCTGCCCCTTCTTAAAGGTAGCCCAGCTCTCATGGTTACAGTGCCTGAAACCAGCCTGCCAAGTTTAATGACAGATTCAAGAGTGAGAACAGAAGTTGAAGTCCTTTGAAGAGGTCATTAATAAGAAATAGGTTTAAAAAGGAAAGTAAAACATCTTGCTGTTCTCTGGTCCAATGATTTTATGCAGCTGTTGTGGGCATTGTTAGCCTGGTAGAACTGGATGATTTATTTCCACGTCCCAGAAAACTTTGTCAGGGGAGGAGGATGTTAAAGTTTCACTGTGCTACATTCCTCAGACCTCCTTTTCTCCCCCTCCAACCCTCTGCAGTCTGTGTGGCTCAAACTCTTCCCTTCTCCTGCATCCCATGTATTTCTTGCCTTTAGTAATCTCAGCTGTGCCAGCCTCCTGCTGTCTGACTCTGGTTCCTGTGCTGGGAAGGGGGAAGAACCCTGTTCCTGCAGGTGCCACTCCTGGGTTCTCTCAGTGAACTCATGACAATAGAAAGGAGTTGGCCAGCACATCTAAATGTCAGTGTTTGCACAAATGTGTTTGTTTGAAGCAAATGGCTTCTCAAGAGTCATTGGAAGAGCCTGAACACACTGTCCTTCCTCCTGACATTGCAGACTGCTGATGGAGAAACTCCTTTCTTTCCAATGTCCTGTTCCTGTTATATGAGCAGGGGTGGGGACTGCCAGGAGTCTTCAGCTTAGAAACTCCAGGTGTCCTTATTCTCCTCAAGCAGACCTTTTGGGGTTGTTCACACCTCTGGAACATGGAAAGAGACTCATCCTCCTCAGGATTTTTATTCTCTTCCCAGAAGGCTGCAGGCAGGCAGAGGATGCTTTCAGCAGTGACCTTCTATCATACCAGAGATAATGGTATGATGTTTGTTAATTCACTCTTGTGATGCTTTAGGCAAATGTGATGGGTGGAGAGGCAAGAAATCTATTCAGTAATGTCATCCCCTGCAAAAAGGATTAGAGGGAAATGCTTTGTTCTCATTGCTCACAATGGTGGCTCGCTGGTTTTCAAAATACCAACAATATGTCAAATGCTTTCAGGAGACCTGTAAGAACAGCTATTTCCTGGAATAATTTACAGCCATAGCAGGCTGTCATCTGCTGGTGTGCATGTGCATTTTCCATTTTTTATCACCCTGTTTCACAGAGAGGAAAAAAAGAAAAGCATCAGGCCATTCTCTGTTGTCAAATGAAGAGAAAATAAACGGGAGAGGAGGACTGCAACATGAGCAGGGAGTTGTTATTTATTTGATTTGTTGAGGGGAAAGTTCAGATAATTACCTCGAATGTTGCAAAGCTGTGCCTGTCAGCCTTGATACATAATGAGAATTTGTTGGGAGACATCCAGAGGGAAAATTGCTTTGAATCCTTGCATGGCATTTTACAGTGTGCAGTTCCTGTTTGAGGGAGGGAGCAGTGGCTCAGTGTGTGCCCAGATGAGGAGCTGGAACCAAAACTTGCAGTGCCTGGGCAAGGAGATGGAGCCTGTGCCCGTGATCTGCCCGTGTCAGTGCTGATAGGGCACCAGCCCAGCCCTGCAGCATCGCTCTGGGAACAAATGTCTGCCTTCCAACATACCCTGGCTGATTCTTCTGGCAGGTTTTAATATTGCAGCACAGTCTTCCTGTTGCATATTTTAGGAAAAAAAGCAGCTCATACCTCTTAAATAATCTAATCTTGTCCATTTGTGTCCCTGGGCCAGGTTTTCCTCTCTTGGTCCCAGCCCCAGAGCTGTGTTTCAGAGTTCTGCAGAGGTTTACTGCAGGCTATAGCAAACAGCTGCATTTCTTTCTGAGGATTGCCAGTCTATTATCACTGAGTTTTAAAAAGTTGGAGGACATCAGTTTGACTCTTAATTGAAGCCTTACTGATCGTTCATCAGGATTCATTTTGCTAAAAACGTAAACTCGTTCTTACTGGATACATTTCAGGAATCTCTAATCTTTCCTTCTAATTTCTGTATTGATTTGAATTAATTATTATTCCAGGATTGCAAGCTCTTTCCTATGACCATCTAGTGACTTTTGCCAATGCCCCACCACACTTGTTTTAACGATTCAGGAGATGGGGAGTTTCAAGTAATTGCTGTCCAGAGAGGAAATTGGTTTTTACTGGTTAAAAGTTATTGAATGTGCTGTTCTTTCTAACCTTTGAAAATCTGGGTTTGCTGATGGTGTTTTGGTTTTTAAGCTTACATTTTCAATGTCTTGACAAGGTCACATTTTGACCTGAGCAATGTTCTGAAGGGTCTGAGAGTCCTAATTAGAACCAAGAAGTGACATGAGTGACCTCACAGCCTGCCTGATGTTCTGGGTGACTGTCCATGCATGCTTTGTCTGCCCTTCAGCCACACAGCCAGTTTTTGTCAGGTGGGGGGGGATGGCAAATATTCTCCTTGCTGACTTGCAGAATGCCCTTCCCAGGGGTGCTCTGTTGCCTGTGTGCCTTCCAGCCTGCCAGGCAGAGGATGACTTGAGCGTTCTGTGCAGACAGGAGTGGCCACAATAAGGACATTGTTTCCTGGAGCCTGTCCTGGAACAGAAATACAACCCCTGTACAACACAATCGCAGCGCAGCCAGCTCTCCTTGAGACAGGACTTTGTTCCACCAGCAGATGAAATGTGAATTGCAGTTCAGCAGTAAATGGTGTGTGGCTGAAGAGTGAATTCAGCCATCCAGCTGCTGCTCTGGGTTGTGTCTCTACTTCTGGTGGTAAAATGGGAGAAGCATTTCTGTGACACAGTAAATAATCTAAAAACTAATAGCAAAGTGTTGCAAGTTCCTTTCACCAGCAGTGATTAAGTTTTTTAAAAAAACATAGTCACTTAACCACAATAGCACTTTTAGAGAGCCCATAATTAAGGCCTTAATCTTATTTTGGTTTTTTTTTTCCCTGACTCAGATTCTGGGGTTTGTTAAGAGAACTAAAGAGTCAAGTTTTGTTTGCTCACATAAATGCACAGGCTAAGGAAACCCCCATGTATCTTTCTCAATTAAGCAGATGAACAAAAGAGGAAAGAGCAGGAAGGGGGGCAGGAAAAACGGAGCAAAGCGAGTTCTAAGACCTGAGTGTCACCTGAGTGTCAGAGGGGAGGTGGCTCTGGGAAGACTGGGGTGGGTGACACTGCATTTCTTCCAGGGCAGATTTAGCACTGCTGTCTTAAGCACTGCTCCATTTTACCCAAACTCAGAATTTCAGCAAATCACCTTTGAATGTTCTTGAAATGCAGTTCATCCTGTTGCTCCAGGAGCAGCAGGAACAGAGCTTCGAGGAATTTGTGCATCTCTTCCATTCCTGGGGTTTGCACAATCCCTCATTCACAGAATGAAAAGGGCCAAAGGGATTGAGTTTGTGGGGCAAAAATCCCGAATATCTTGGCCTAATGCTCAAAGGCATTGAATTCAGTGAGGAGCTGTTCTTCTTAGCAAGTCAGAGAAATCTCCTGGGTGACTCAGATAATCTCAGTAAATTGCAAAATTGGTGTAATTTCAGAGTGTAATTCCTAAGAGGATCCCAGAGCAGCTGTTGTATGCACAATTAAGGTAGGCACAGGTAATCTGCCTGGTATGTCTGCTTCCAGTTACTGAAATTCAGGGGTGTTTTCATGCAGCCTTTTAATTAAGCTAATGTAAAACTCTGTTTCTAGGACCAGTCATAAGATGATTTATGTACCAGTATTTCCCAGTATTTGCTCTTGAGACAGAAAACTGATGGTTTAAAATGACTGAAAATGTTTCTTCCATTTCTGTGTGACAGTTCATTACAGATTATCCACAGAAACATCCTTACTTACATACAAATCAGAGTCATCAGCAAACATGTGAAACATGCATTTAATCCCATTCACTTGATGTACACAATAATCCATAAAGGTGATTTATTATTGCCACTTGCTTTATCTTGCATGATCAAACTACAATCGATAAGAGCTATTATTCTTTCAGGGTAGAGATTTATAGACCTTGGTCATGGAGTAATAGCCAATATGCACATAAAAATCAGTTTGAAAAGCCTTTATTTTTACATTCAAGTGTCCTTGAGACACAGCTACTGAGCTGGCTTCCCTATCACGAAACAATCTGGATTATAATAATCTTGAATCAAAGAAATCAGAGGGAAAAATGGGTTTGTTAACTGAAAAATTGATTTGTTTTTCCACCTATATCAGACTGGAAACATGGCTACTCAGCACTTTTAAAACTCTGTGAGCAAAATAGGACTTTCAGCTCTTCTTCCCAGGGGATGTCTTGTCCCATGCTGCTTTAGCTCCTGCTCTGTAATGTGCCAAGATCAACAGGGCTTGCAGAGCAGCTGCCCCGAGCCAGCTGAGCCCAGAACTCTGCTCATTGAAGGTGTTTTTGTGGCAGTGATTTGTACAGGTTACAATACCAACCTGAAGGTTGCCATCCATGTGCAACTTGTAAGCTGTTCCAGTTCCTGTGACTTTATCATTTGCCTCCCCTCAGTTTAAATAACAGTGAAAAAGTTAAACTTAGTTCTAGGTTCCCTTTTTCAGAACCACAGATATAATGAAAAGTTCCATTTTTCTTGGGGCTGTTGTTTCAGCCTGTCTGCAGGCTCAAGTCAGTACTGTCATACCCATTTACTCTCTATTTAGTTGTTAGCTGGTTTTATTATCTTAGAGGAATCTCCTTTCTGGATTCCCAGCTGATCCCTAACTCTTAATATGTACAGTTGACAGCAAACTGCAACAATAACAGGTAAAAAATGGTTTTCATCTTCTCAACTTCAGACACAAAAATATTAGCTGTGGTTTAGCTTTGGATTAAAGGCTTGGAACCTGTGTAAGGCAGGTGGACAAATCTGTGAGTTCTCAAAGATAAAATATGCACAAGCCACTTGGGAGAAGAGCAATTTCTATGTTCTTAAATATATTCTTAGCCCAGCTTTGTGCATTTTAATAAAACAAGGTAAATTAGGGTTGGTACAATGTGACTGAAGTTTCTGCTTTTCTCCCCAGTGTTTGACAGGAATGATGATATTTTGACATATTCTGTTGAAGGTTCATTTTGAGTCCCCAGGTAGGAGGTGAGCACACTGTGGGAAAGCAGTTCTGGTGTTTCCTTCCTCTCAGACATGCTGGAGCAGACAGTTGGCACACTGCTGTTATATGAATCCTTGCACTGCAGACAGCAAATCAAGTTTAGAGTGGTGTCTGTACGTCACAAATGAATTGTATCCTGTCTCTTGTAAAGGCATCCACTGGGAGAGCACGTGGGGCCAAGGCCATTAAAGAGTCCTAATTCTTGTGGACTCTTATTTATACATTATTTCCTCACATTATATTCTTGGATCTATTTAAAGCAGTTGTTTGGCTCATCATTATAACCTTAAGGTGGAGATTTCCCATTGAAATGATAAATATTAACCATTTTGAGTTACAAAAGTTGAAATTTTCTGCAGATGAGAGGCTTGCCATGTAGCTGTGTCTAACCCTACTATGGTGTTCAAGTCATGAAGTTATACAACCATGATTCACAGATGATTCTAGTTTATTAACAAATGAACTGTTATATTAAGCTACTAATCAGGAAAATCATATATTTTGTTTTCTTTTCAGAACGTTATAATTACCCATAATACATCACCTGAATGTTTCATCTCATTTCAACTGACAGCCTTTTTTTCCTTTTGACATACGTGAACTAATTTAAATTCTACTTTTATTCTAATTTGTAAACATCTCTTCTTCTGTTGCTATTTGTTGCCTCATCAAAATTTGGCTACTAAGTCTTTTATTTTTTCTGCCAGAGCTCAAGAAGCCTTTGACAATGCTCTCAGGCACATGGGGGGATTTTGGGGCTGTGCAGGGCCAGGGATTGGACTCAGTGATCCTTGTGGTTCTCTTCCAACTCAGGATATTGTGTGATTTTCCCTGATTTTGAATCATTTGAGGTGAGGTGTGAGTGTTCCACTCCAAGGGACACACTGAACTGAGCTTTAACACACAGGGGGAGAAGAAAGCTTTGAGATCCTCCCCCTTTCCCACCTCCCATCCCCATGAGAACCCCGGAGAGTTCCGGGGATTGCTCAGACTTCTCTCTAGAAAGACATCTTTGGGGTTTTCCCTGGTGGATGAGACATGAAACACCACTTGGAGCAAAGGATGACTCCTAAGATACCATTCCTGAATTTCAGTATCTGAAGAGATAGAGTTGCCTCAGGGTTAGGACACAGGGAACTGATGATTTGATTGTAGCTCCTCCTCAGACTGGGGCATCGAGGCTCCCAGGGCTGTGATCAACCAGCTCATGCACCCAAGAACTGCAGCATTTTTCCACAGTCACTGATAACACCTTAAAGCCTCACTGTTCTGTCCCTGCTTCCCATCTGAAGATAAACATCTGATTTTCAAGGTTCCAGAGAGTTTGCTAAAATTCCACCATAACTGAGCCAATTTGGCTTGGGAGTAGGTCCACAACTATTTAGTTAAGCAACAGAGGATAGTTGTAAAAATTTTTATTTTGTGGTAATTTCTAGGTGAAAAAAAATATTAAATAAAATACTGGTATGTGTTGGATTGGAGGATAAGTTGAGAATCTGTAGCAATTACTTCCCACCAGATGGGCTATAAGTAGGTTGGAGTGCTGGCAGCTGATATTTAGGATGCAATCTGAAGAAAACAGGAAAGTAGAAGCAAGGGGCAAACTGTAAAGCAGAGTGAAAATAGAAATAATAGAGAAGTGAAAATAGGAACCTCGATAATGTTTTCCTGCAATATAACAACTGCAATTCCTAAATCACTTTCCTGTAGGAGAGGATGCTCTTTCCACAACTGATGAGTGAGATACAAAGGGAAATATTTTCACTGGAGAGCTGGAGCTTTCCTAGCACAAAGGACATCATGGTTTGAAGTGTGATAGATTCTCACATATGGCCCAGTGGTGTTGCAAAAGGCAGCCAAAATCCATGGCTGGAGCAACAGCTGTGTTAAACAAACTGCTTTCTGCAAGGGTAATACAGATTTCCCATTCTTAGTCTATCACATCCCAGTGACATGATGTGTGTGTCTTAGGGGCCTGGCTGTCTGCTGTGCAGCTCCAGTCCTTTCTTTCTTTATATTAATTTGTTTGACACTATATGTTAGAAGAGATCCTGTCATCTTCTGTCCTAAATCCTTTGGAGCCTGGTAGAAAAGGGAATGTTTGTCACTGTGTTTCCTGAACACAACTGACTTCTTCAGATCATCCAGGGAGTAAATGGAGACAAGTTTTCACTTTCAGCATCTGTGTGTTATTGCTGGCATCTGGCAGTCCTGTGCCCATTGCTGGTGACAAGCAAGATGCAAACACTGTTCATTTGTCCAGAGCTCTCCCTGCTCAGCTCCAGGCTTCCCCTTCTCCCACGTGCCTCTCAGTTCAGTAGCAATATTGGGCTGGTGATTGCTACCTGCCAGAGCTGGAGGAAATACAGATATCTCCTATTTTAATACACGTTCATCTTTCGCTACTGTCTCTTCTGGGGTGACTGATGTGACTGATTGATTCCAGGGCTGGATGGTCACAACTGGGGGTTTCATCAGCTGTTGATTACTGCAGTTTTATCATGTCCAGAGTATTGGGTGCCATTTGTTCCAATGGGTGCTCCTCTCCTCAGGTGGAACTGCTCATTAGCAGTGCTTTCAGGATATTTCTCTACTTTATGTATTTCTTCTCTCTGTCTAAAACAGTTATTTAAAATGAAGGGTTTTTCTAGTGTATTTTCTGTCTCTATTCCATTTTCCCAGGAATGTGGGTTTCTCTGTACTTTAGACAGACAGCAGTCTGGCATGGCACACATGGCACACCTACACATGATTAGCAGTTTCTCTTAGGGATTTCTGACTGTCAACGCAGGTAAATCCAGCCCAGCTCCTCAGATCCTGTCCTCTTACTCAATCAGCTGCTGTTTGTTCTTTCTAGCCAAGTATTGCACCCACTGCAGAGTGAGTTCTGCAAGCACTCCATGGTTACCTGTGGGGCTCAGTTTGTTTATAAAATTGGGTATGAAACACAAAAGACTCAGAGTATAAAAGCTCCAAACTCACTTGTGTGCACAGGGTGGGAAATGCCTCACACATAATCCACCCTATTCTGTGCAGTTCTTCCCCAGCCAAGGGTGCAGTTTGGGGGGGCTGATCCCCACCCCCTGAGCTCCCCAGGGCAGTCCTGCCTTGCTCCCTGTCCTGCTGGGTCTGTTCTTGGCGATGGCACAGGTGGTGCTGCTCTCCTAAAATCTGCAGCCATCGTTGTAATGAGTTAAAAAGGTCAGTGGAGATGGGAAAATGATGAATGCCTTGGTGCTGCTTCGTGTCATTATACCTTGATTAGAGGTAAATTAATTTGTATTTTAGGCCTATCCTTCAAGTTTAAGGCTCTGCTGTTGCTATTGAATGATGTGTCACCAGATTTTTTGTGACAATGGTTTCTTATGTCTGATATAAATAAATTCAGCAGACCAGGTCTGGGTTACATTTTGCTTTCTTCTTGAATTGTTTGCACCTTACAGCACGGAGAAAGTGCTACCAAGCAGATGTCATGTAATAACTGAGCGTGGTGACAAAGTCAATCAAACATGACTGCAGTTCTAGGGAATAAATAGATAGAACTCTGTAAGGGGTATATGTATAGCTGAGAGAGAAAGGGGGTGCAGAGAGGACAGGCTTGCACTCCACAGAGCTGTGAAAAGGATCTCTTGTTACGTAACGGTTGTTTTCCATAAAGAAAGATTAAACTTATGGATAAAGATGGTGGATTCTTTACTAAATCTTAGTAGTTCCACTGGATATAGAATGAAATTAATTACTGGGACTAATATAAACATGATCTGTTCATAGCATCCCATGAGGAAAATAAATATCTATTCTTTCCATTCAAGATACAGCTTTTCAGAAAGCCTGAAATTGTAGTTATTGGTATAGTCCACTTAATATCTGATTTCTTGTAGCCATTAAACTAGAATAGAAAGCCTCCTTTCAGCTCAAATTACCAGCTTGATGAAGGCCTTCCATTTTGTATTTCATTTGGGATTTTAGATGAACAATTCTGCAGGCTCCATATCTTGTAGCACATGAAAGAAGTAAACAAGCTCATTTTCTGTTGGAGATGCATGAAAGAATATGGTGGATCTGGAAAAAATTGGCTTTGTGAAGGAGTGCACAGGAGAACAGCCTATAACAAAGTAGGTTTGATTTCTGACAGTACTCCAGAAATTGTGGGATTCAGGCAAATTCCTACCTCTATTTCTATAATAAAGTTAACAGCTACCTATTTCTACTCTGATTTCTTTGCAAAAATGATCTACTTTATGATGCATTACACAGTAGGGATTTTCTATTAGACAGGGCCTTTAAGCAGGAGTTTTGGTAATGATCTGTATGCTCATGGGTTACTGAAGTAAAGGAAGGGTAACGTAAAAACTGGAATTAAGGGCTGTGTAGGAAGTTGTAAAAGGAACCTTACACTGAAACTTCCTCAGAGAATTCAGAACAGGGACTCTGAAAGGCTTCAGAAAAGTTTGCCATTTTCTTTTAGCAGAGATGTTTCTGCATGGCTTTGCAGTTGACAACCCCCAGCAGGGAGCCCCTGGCATGGCTGGAACCCTTCACTGTGGTCAGTCCTGCTGGGAAGGGCAGTGGTTGTTTGACAGCCCACCCTTCCCCTGTCCCTGCTCTCCACAGGGATGCACAGTCACTGGTTGATTTGACTGCAACAGAAGGGGTAGTTTCAATTTTTAACTCTATTGTAACAAAGGGGATGTTGTACCCTGGGCTACATGTCTGAGCTTAGTCCTTCACCTCAGCCACGGGGCGGACATCTGCACATTGTTCCTTCATCTTCAGCAAAGGCACTTATTTATCCTGATGGAGATGGCATTTAGATGAGAATGCAGATAGAGGACCCCCTCCACCTTTTCCAGTGAGATTCTGTCTCTCATTTTATCAACCTTCTTCCCCATCTGTCCATTTATAGAGGCTAAGATGTGCTTTCCAGTGGCACTCCTAATTTAACTCACTTCTTGGTTTAATTTAAAAGTTGCAACAAACCTGTTAATGGCACAGAGACCTCTTATTGATTTGTATTTTCTCACCTGTCAGGTGCTGAATGCAAAGTGAAGGGCATTAATTCCTTGGATTTGAGAGGATTCAGCATTCAAAAAAAAAGTTTTATGCAATATTTAAATTAAGAGCACCTTAACTTGGAAGGTCTGTGCCTGGTTTTACTTGCCCTTGGTCAGATTCTTTTCCTTAGTCAAGGTTTCCTTTGGTCAGATTGTATTGCCTCATATTCTCCTTGTATCCAGTTTCCATTTTTCTTCACCCTAAAGCAACACGCCCGTGACTGCATCCCAGAGTCCAGAATGAGAGCCAAGGAGGAATCGGTCTTATACTTGCAGATCAGCTTCGTTTCTCTTCTTCCCTTCTGCCATTTTACCCTCTCAGCTGTATTTCTGTTGTTTTCCAAGGCTACTCCAGGGGTTTCACCCAGGGAGAAGGAGCTCCAATGTCTCCCAGCGCAGGGAAGCAGTGCTGGAAACACTTCCACAGGTGGCTGTGTTAGATTGTTCCATGTCCATTGACTTCCATGCAGAACAGCAGCAAATATGTGGTTAGTTTCTTGTAATGCCATTAAGATGCCCAGAGAGGGAAGGCAGTTAAGTGTTTGGTAGTTTGGGGAACAATTTTCAGCATCTTTACATGTGCACTTGGGCTCAGCACTGGCAGAGAAGCGGGATGCTCCCTGAGCCCACGGGAAGGATGTACAGCTGAACGAGAGATGGCAGATGTTCTGCCTACAAATCACAGGAGAGTCCTCACAGACACTTGCAATAGTGATGAAGGTTTGTTGGATGCAGGTTGTTAAACTCTGCCTGCCTCCTGCTGCAGTGCTGCTGCTGGGAGCGGGAGGCTCGGATGAGGGGCAGTGGCTGTCCCTTAGGGAGAAATTCCCAACTTGAACTCCTCTCTGCACAACAAATCCTAAGCATGTCATGCCCTTGTTCCATGCAGAGGGCTTACATTAACCTGAGAGTGCCTCTTTTGGTTGGTTGGTTGGTTGGTTGGTTTGTGGGTTTTTTAAAGAAAAGTCTTGCTCCCTGACCCACTTAGGAGGCATCTCAGTTTGCTGCTGGGCTCAGTGCTAGACCTGGAACAGCAGATGTGGAATTTGGACATCCATGCAAGAGGGAAGGTGAGGGATACGCTAAATCTCTGAAATCTGTGGAGTTCCTCAGTGGCTGATTTGATGACACTCAGAGCAGAATCTCTCTGAACATGTTAGGAAGAAGTGCAGGATGAAACATCCGTGGCTTCCCTTAACCTTGTAGGAAGCAGCCAGAGGGAGCACAGAAGCAATGCTGCAGGAACAGAGTGGCTCCTGCTCAGCCAAGCTTTCTTGCTGCTTCTTTTGAAGCCATGGCAATCGCCTCCATAGTGCACTGTATGCAGCTTAATTTACGAATTTGGACAAAAGTCTTTGCAAAAGTTCTGCTTCACAGACTTCTGCTTAAACTGAAAGCTGCAGCCAGCCAAGGGAGGACAGGAGAGCAGATACAGAGGATAAAGACAGCTGAAAAAAAAATGGCAACAAGCAATTGCTTGTCAGAAAAGCTCTTCTAAATTGGAGGGAAGTATTAAGCAGGGCTCCCAAAGGGGTAGTCCTTGAACACAGACGGTGTCTAATGTATATACATGACTGATGGGGAGACTGAACTAGTTAGTTGCTTATTAAACTAAATTTGGAGCAGCAGAGGCTGTGGAACAAACAATAAAGGAGACTTGAAAGGATTGCAGACTGAAGTATGAGCCCTGGTGTATTAAATGAGCTTTAACACAGACAGATGTACACCACAATATAGCAAACAGGAAAAGTGCTCAAAACAGAAAAAAAATTCATTTAAACTGTAAGAGAATAAAGGTCAAGGGCTGGAACTTCTACAGCCTGAGTAGAAAAATGCAAAGAGCAAACAGAAAGCTTGTCTTTACATCTGTCATTTCCCACAGAATTAATTGATTCACTTAAGTAGCACCAAATTTTTGCCATATTTATATACTTAATTACTTGGCCCAGAGAAGATTATTCCCAGTCCTTTTTTGGACCCTATTTCAAAGTATTAGAGGATTGATTTGTGAGTCAATTCCAACCACCGATTTTTCAAAACAGTAACACAAATTGGGCCAGTTCTGTGGTAGAAACTGTCTCATAATCCATTTATCCATTTATAGGGGAAAAAAAGGGAACTTTTGGACTATCAGAACCAAAGTAAAAGAAAAATACTATTCTTTTTGTGTCCAGGGAGGTGTGAAGGTGCATTACCTGTACAGGCCCATTGGTACCAGCACTGCTGGATGTACAGGACACCAGTCTGGGCTGTCCAGACTCCAGTGCCACTCTGGGGCAGGTGGACTCCCTCCATGGGCTGTGCCAGCATATCCCAGCATATCCCAGCATATCCCAGCATATCCCAGCATATCCCAACATATCCCAGCTCATCCCAGCTCATCCCAGCTCCCTCCTCAGCCCCAGGATTTACCTGCAGCCACGTGGCTGCATCAGCAGTGCTCAGATCCTTGTCAGGGACATCAGCAAAGCCCCAGGAGTGGGGGCAGTGCCCCTCCTCTGCCAAGCTCTTCCTCCTCTCCTCTGATGAGAAGAGAGAAGGGCACATGTGAGGATCCTGCTGCCTGAGTGTAACAGAACCTTGCAACCTTTTGTTGCTGACATGAAAGAATCTGCAAATCCAAGGTCCTTGTCCCCTTCCTTCCAGCTGGCTGGGAGTTGCAGGCCTCGTTTTGCAGTATTTCATTTTTCCAGCCCCCAGGAGCACTGTACAGTGGTGTACAGAACAGTCCTGCCCAGGGCTGGAGCACTGCAGGGCTGCTGCCCAGGTGAGGCTCCAAAGCAATCAGTGCAGCGAGGCAAAGCCTTTTAGAGCTGTTGGTAGTGTTGTATTTTATTGTCTTGGCTGTCACCTTGGACAGCTCTTCTGGCTCAGGCTGATGTGGGTTAATCATGGTTACTGGGGCACAATGCAGGGTTGGGTATAAATTAATGTAGGCAGCTTGGAGGAGGCAAAAAATCAATAGCAACTGCAGATCATTTTATTTTTTTTGGTTTGGAAATGGACTGGCAAGAGGTTTTGGTAATGATTTAAATTGCATCTTGGAAATGCTTTCAATTATGATTAAGATGACTGCTAAATTTAACAAGATACAATTAAATCCCAGTTTATTAAGTTTGAATTTGTGGCTGATTAGCGGTTACGCATGAGGTGTGTTTTTAATGTTCTCTAATCCTGAATAAATGGTTTGGGTAATCAATTGGTATTTAACGTATTAATAACTTTTATCTCCAAATGCAAAGACAAACACACAGTTCTGAGCTGTGCATTGTCCCTGCCCATCCATTGCAGACCAGAGCCCCTGCACTGGGCCATTTCAAGCAAAGTTCAGAAACTCACTGCAGTGGGTTTTTGGGGCTTGGATTTCGGTTGGTTGGGTTGGGTTGGGTTGGTGTGGTTTGTTTCAAAGGTTGCTCTATGACCTGGCCATGCCTGCTTTGCAAAGAGAGCAGAGGTCACTCAGAGAGAAGGTGACTTTGCTCTCTGTCCCTCCTTGGGCTCTGGTACCTCCCCTGCTGCCACCTGACACCACATTTTCAAGTATTTGTCATCAAAACTTCTGTCATTAGGAATGCATGGGGTGCCCTTAGGAAAGGCAGTTTTAATTTAGTAGCCAGAAGATTTACCAAACGTCTGGTTTGTTTTCTACCTTCTTGGAATTTATTTTTTCTTTTAATGGAATGTTTTGAATGCTCTTGCTTGGAGCACACCAGCCAATGTTTTCAATAATTAGTGTTTAACACACCGTTTCTTCACAAGCTGTTTTTAGCTGTGTGACTTTGGTGGTGGTTCAGAGCTTTTTGGAAATGTACTCTGTGCCAGGGTGTTCGGGGAGCATTTGCTGTGGTAAGGCACCAATATCCTAAATTCTGAATACTGGTGCAATTTAACTTTTCAGTTTATAGAGAAACACCTTCCTCTGAAGTCCCAGTGCCTGCAGAGCTCATGTGCTTGAGCTGGGTGGGAAATCCAACTGAACAGAGCAGGACATTGTGCCTGTTGTCCACAGCACAGCAAGGACAGCAAAATACAAACTGTAACGAGAGGCAGGTGCAGATCTGTATCTGCAGAGCAACAGATCTCACAAAGCAACACAAATAAAGGCTGGTACCTCCACAGAAAGATCCTGCACACTTGGCTCTTCAGTATCTCCTCAGCTCTTGTACCATGAGGAGAGTCCCACAGTGCCTCTCACTGAACTCTCTCAGTAATCAAGAGAAAAAACCACTTGAGTTTTTCTCACAGGAGTCTGGTAAATGCTGAGACCTTGAACTGAAAGGGCCTCATCAAACTGCTCTGGTACTTTAATGCCCTTTAGGAATTCTGACCTACCAGGTGCCCTGAATGCAAACACTTCAGGTATTAGTTTTGGATGCACTGCAGAGCAGGAGGAGCCTCCAGAGCCCTCTCCAAGGTCTGTGCAATCATGGTCCAAGTGCCTGTGCCCTGTCACTCAAGTCATCTGCACAGCATTTTTTCCTTCTTACTTTTTTGACTTCTCGTTATTAAAGTCTCCCAGAAACTTATTTTAATCTGTCAAGTAGAACTAAGATATGAGAGTATTCAAGCATCCAGATTTAATCCTCTGAGTAATAAAATAGTAAAAACAAGAATGCATATGAGAAGAGAAATAGAAGCTAATAAATATGTTAGATGATTTTGACCAGCAGAATGATCACATTGCATTCTTGACTAGTTCTGCTAATTCTGCTAATTTCACATCGGTGCCTGAAATCTTACCTAGTTTTTTCCCTGGCTCCATCATTGATCCAATAAAGGGTAGATAACTCCCTATAAACAAACATGGCCTCATTTACATTCTTAAAGCTACATGAGCACTGGAACTATACTTGTATTCTAAGTACTAGATCTTGTAGGGAAGTACATGTCATGGGAGGGATGTAGCCTTAAGCAGTGGGATATCAGAATTTGTTGTTTGGTTTATGTGGAGGTTTCAGTGTTGTTTGTTTTTAAGACCTTTCCTTCACTAAAAAAGAAATAAATAAAACCTCAACAATGACTAAAAAAAATACCCCAAGATTTATGCCTTGACTTTGAATTGAAAGGACAACTTAGATATTTGGTCCTTGCTCTGTTACTTGGACTTCTTTCCACTGAGCTGCTTTTTAAATCAGTGGTGTATAATAATATTGATGGCAGCTTTGGAGAGAAGCTTAACTTGGACTTTTTTGGCATGTCATGTAATGGAAAATCCCAGCTGAATGACTGTGTCAGGAACTGAGGGACTCGACTCGCAGAGATGAAGCCCAAACACCTTTGATGTGCACCCAGCAGTGTGGGGTGTGGGGTGTGTGGTGCTCCCCCTGAGCTGCACTGAAAGGAGATGAGGAAGCCTTGGAGGCAAAACTCAAGCTCTGGTTGAAGCAGCAAGGCTATAGAGCTGTTTTGTAATGCAATCTATATTTGGACAAAGTCTTTTGCTGCTTCTTGGGCAGACTGCCCAGAGCAGAGATCTCTCCAAAAGAACAGCAGGTGTTATTTGGGGTACTGCCTTTCTCTTTTCCTATTGATCTTGTGTGTGCAATTTGTCACTCTCTGGAACATGGAGCCAAAACTCTGCTGGACTCACACCCTTCCCTTGAGGCTTTACAGGCTCCCCAGTAACTGGTGGTGTCAGGCTGTACATTTCAAACCTGGAAAACGTTTGATCCTTTCTTTTAAACTACCCAAGTAACTACAAATTAATATTCTGGGGAGACCTTCAGCTCACACGAATGTGCTCTGCAGTCTTCATTTTAGGGAGATGATCTAAGCTAACTCAGGCTTTGAGTCTTCCTGAGTTTCACTTCAGTTCCAGGGAATCCTGAAGGTGGGAGAACGATTGCAACTCTTGAGGGAATTATGGAACCTGTTAGAAAAACTCATCTATTGTTCATATCCGTGTTTCAGGTGTTGTCACACATACACAACCTTTAAATGTGGGAAAAGTAGCTTTCATGCAGAGTGGAGGGGTTTTAATGCATTTTACTGTGATATTTCACCATTCTGACAAAGCTACATCATTCTATTGATGTAAAAGTAAGACTTTGATCTTGCTGCCCTGATAGAACTAAAGTTTCCACCCCCACTCAGAGCTCTGTTTAGCCAAAACCAGCAGCATCAAGCCCCAAGATTCATTCTGAGGTTCTTTTGCAACAGCTAAGAGTAACTCCTCAGATTTTTTGTTCTCTCTTTTTGTGCCCTTTTCCCCTACTCTGTATGAAACAAGTGTTGCTTCTGCCTCCCTCCATCACTTGCTTTGCTTCTCATAGACAAGAGTTATCTCTTCTTTTGTACTAAGGAGTCTGGAATTTACTGAGACCTCAAGGCACTGTTGCACAAGGAATAAATAACAAGTAATCAGATGTGGGAGAGTTATGCCTCATAACTGCTAATGGAAATGTACTTCTCAACTTTATTTATCTCCTTTAACCAGTACAGAGGGCCTATTGTAGTCTACAAATTTTGTGACTTATTTGCATTTCCAAGGCCAAGTTGCTCTGAATGCAAAGTGTTCATCTGCTATTTTCTGAATCTCAAATACAATTTTATAATAAAATTGAACCTGTCTTTCCTGTTTCCCTCTTTTCCTGTTGTCTTTCCTTTATAGTTGTAGTTAAGGAAATTAGTCAAAATCTGAACCATCACAGAGCTGTTGGAAGGAGAGATGACAGATTAATTTGGCTGAGACATGTAGAAAACATCTGTGATTGGTTTCAGAGGTGCAATTGTATTGCAGCTCCTGCTGTGTTTGCCTGTTTTCAACCACACTGCCTAAGGTGTTCCCACCAGATAATTAGATTAACATCCAAGCAGTTCTGTACCCATGGCTTTCAAAAGGCAGCAGCATAACATCCCCCCAGACAGATTGGATTGGATTGCTGTTCTTGGCTTAGAGAGCAGCAAACCACAAGGAAAGAAAACAGGGAAGTTTGTTGTAAAATTGAAATCAGTTCTTCTGTCCTCTTCCTGAAATTATTTAACCTTGAGCTTCTTTTTCTCTGAGAAAATGATCTCTGTCAGAATCATTGCAATAATCACTGATGTCCCTGAGTCACAGGACTGAGTTTGCTGGTTCAGTAGATCTCTCATGGCGTGGTTTTCTCCAAGCTTGTGGAGTGAAGGACGATCTGCAGCTGAAGGAAAAGGGCTCTTGGGCTGGGTTGGGTTTGGGGGTTCTTTAGACAGTGGGGTTCTCCCCAGATACGATAACAAGGAAAAGCAAGTACTGAATGACTGGCAGCATTTCTGAAATCTGTTTGCCCACCAGACTGGGGCCCATTTCCCAAAGGGAACGTGAAGGGTTGCAAGTTGAACATTCCCTGTGCAGCTCAGGGTAAGGAGTGTTTGACTGGGAGGCAGCACAGTCAGATCAGCTGATTTGATTTATAAAATATTATTCACTTCCCTTTTCCTTACTGTAGGTAAGGACTGCTAATGGAGAGAGACAAATACAACATTTTAAGAAGATTTTGAACATTGCACAGGAAATAGGTTTGAATAAAAGGGTGTTTTGCAGCAAGGGCAGATTAAAAAGCCAGGGAATGGAGCTGATCTCTGGACTGTTGCCTGACTCTTGCTCTTTTTTGAACGAAAGACTAAGGGAAAACAGTTATTGCAGCTGTTAGACTGGTAAGATAAAAGAAATTACCTTTTATTTCACACATTTTCTGTTGTGTAGGGAGACAGGCTCACGCCTGAAGTCTCTGTGAAATAGATTTAAAAAGACATTTTTGGTAAAAATCTATGCTTTCTGCGTATTATAGAACTGTATTATCTCTCCTTCAACTCTCTTCTAACATCATTTCTCCCAGGAATAGCCCTTAAAAACATTTCTTCTTTTCAGTTGTATGTGTTAGGTGCAAAAATTTCTTTCCTTACTAAAACAGAGCTGGCTGCTCCAGATTGGAGTGAAATTTAAGCTGAAATTCATGATGTATGTGGGAAACTTGCTGTCCTCAGATGTCTCAATATCTGGAATGGAGAGAACGAAGGAATTTGGTAAAAGACTATTAAATTTACATTTATTTTGTTTCTTAAAGTGAAGCACTGGAACTGTATCACATAAGAGACAATAATAAGGTCTTGTGGTTTTAGTTCACTCTGTGCTCTTGCCACAATATGTCCTTTTCTTCTTCTACTTAGTGATCACATCCACATCACCTATATTTTGTTTCCCGTGGAGAAATATTTTGCTGATTTTCCATGATTATAGATGGATTATTCATGAAGATTCAGATCTTAATTCTTAGCCAGATCAAAGAGTCCTCTCTTCCTTTATAACCCAAAAAAGGGTTTTCCTCTCTTAGAAGATCCCACTTGATCATTGCTGCAATCACATGACTAAATAAAATCTAACATTGCCATCTAGTGTCCAAATACTGGGATATTGCACTTTTTTAGCCCAGTGGTATCAGAAAACCTTTGAGTATCATCTGTAACTCTGGGGTGCTCAAGTGATAGAAGGGTTCTTTGTTTCCAAAACTTCCATTTTGGTCGTGGTTTGTTGTTTTTTTTTTTTTTCCTGAAAGAAGTAACTTTATGCCTCTAATCATAACACCATGAAGTGTTTTATATAACAATGCCAAGAATCTCAGCTGTTGTACAGTTTCTAAAGGATTGTGTTTGGAGTTGGAAGGAGCCAGCTGGGATATGAAGTGCAGAGAGTAAATTCTGGGCTCTTCCCCTCACTGTTCTGTTTGGAGAATTGGCACAACTGAGCTTCTTACCACAGAGTCTGATTTAACTGGGGAAAAACATTCCCCATCAGTTCCGTGCCAGGAATGGTCAGGATGACCATAACAAATTAGGGAGAGAGGAGAAGCACTGAGGAAGACATTCTGTCTGTGGTTTTGGTTTGGGGTTTTTTAGAAGGAATGTGTTGAGGACACCCACAGAGCATCCTTCCCCCCTGGGCAGTGCTCTGCTCCCCAGGGCCCAGGGAGCTGCAGAGGGACCTGCTGGCCATGGGTGCTCCCAGCACCCAGCTGGCTGCAGAGGGACCCGCTGGCCATGGGTGCTCCCAGCACCCAGCTGGCCCCGAGCGCTGCCCTTCCTGCCTGGGGGCCTGGAACAGAACCTACCACAGGTAAGGAATGGTAGATGGACCTCTCTGAGATGCATTGATTGCAGGTCTATCCACTTCCTAAGTGAAATGAGCTGCTGCTCTGGAAGCCCCTGCCAGGATGGCAGCCCGACAGCCCCAGGCAGTGCCTGGTGCACGTGTATTTACTGCTCCACTGCACCCCAGAACTTATCTGGTACACGTTCCACTGGTGATTTTGCTGTTCTGTCGTTCTTCATACACAAATATGAAGAATTTCCCGGAGAGCCAAGGAGCTGTAACCACACTGTGAAGAGCCCTTTCCCTGGCTCTGCCCTCCCTGTGGCTCAGCCTCCTCCGCTGGAGCAGCTGCAGTGGCTCCAGCAGAGCTCACACGGTGCTGGCTGAGGAGATCAGAATTGCAGAGGAACTGCAGAACTCACAGCCACAATCTCTGATGTGACTGGAGGTGATTGTCCTAACTGTATTATTCCTGGAGCAGAGCTACAGGGGAACATGTTTTGCCTGTATTTTAGGAGACTTTTGTTACTGTCATTTTCCTTTCACAAACACAGAAGAGATCCACAAAGCCTTTGGGGATCCCCTTTAATGAAACTGTTGGCAGGTGGCTGCTCTTTGTGTTCAATACAGTCTCAATCTTTGACATTCAATGTAAAAATTTAAAAGTATTTGAGTGGGAGATGAGGAAATAAATCAGGTAGGGTTGTAAATGTGCCTTTAGAGCTGTGCATTTCTTCAGTTAAGAGAAACTTCACTTCTCTACAGGTCTGTGAACACAAATAAATTGCTCCAATGAATCTTTTATGTTTACTGTTTTGCTTATTTGTTGCTCATGTGTTTTTTGTTTCTAATTTATACTCCTGTCTAATGACATAATACAAGAGCTAAAGAGATACTCAGATTTGCTAAATCATACTGCAAGCTTTGCTCACATGCATAACAGAAGCAATTCTGATTGGTTTTGGTTTGTTGGTTGGTTTTATGTTCTTTTCTTTCCCCTGTGTCTTTCTTTTTCTTCTGTTCAGTGAAAACTAGTGAGATATTTTTTAAGCAAGTATCATTTTGTAGGTTCTCATTGCTACAATGGTTAATATTGGCTTGACATATAAGTGCTTAATTGCAGTGTGTATACAGTGCAGGAATGCAGATAAATCAGTTTTGCAAATCAACTGAAATGGAAGCAACCTCTTCTGTTGATAGGGAGTGTTTTATCATGGATTTCTTGCATATCTTAGCAGGATGTTTCCATTCCTCTGGACTAGAAGTTACTTCACATGCCCAGACCTTACAGGGGGTTATTTAATTGTTCTCATTCCATCAGCAAGCATTGGCACTAGAGAGGGGAATTTATTCCTTAGAATTAGAGATCTTCCTTTCTCAATGTCAGACAAGTTGACAAATCACTGTAAGTTATAGGTTTGTGCTGTGAGCTCAGGTAAAGTTGATCATCCTTTTACAGACGTGACTGGCACATGTTTTTAGAGGACAGAAAGACCCCCCAGGACACACTGGGTCAGGATTCAGGTGGGGAAAAGGCACATGTGAAATGATGAAATCAGCCAGTGAGGAGGTTTGTCAGAGGTCAGAGAAACACCAAACCCAGCGAGCTTTGCTTGTGGAAATTGGAGCTCCTGTGGTTTCTCTTGTCTGTCCCCATGGAGCTCCTGGCTCAGCCCCACTGCCAGGAGTCATGCCCACTCCCAGAGGAGCTGATGTCCATGGAACCAAGGAACCCCCTGCAGGTGTCCTGCCAGGCTCTCACTGATCCCTGAGTATGAACACAGTCCTCTGAAATGGTGAGATGACATTGGTGCGGGTGTCCCTGTGAGAGGAACGGCCCAGGTGCCACCACGAGCCTTGTCAATAATCCACAGGCAACGCTTTTGGGAGCTCTCTTGGCTAATCTGATCAAGATTAGTCCTTCAGATTTTGGTGCACTCGAAGCCACGATGAATAGCATGTGAATTAGCCCTTCAGCCCCTGAAATAGCTACAGATTCTCATCCTGAGCAAAATGATATTAGAATTGCAAATCATTATGAATACCATCAAGCAATCAAAACCTAATATAGAAATGTATGCAGAGATAAAGCAGATATTGTGTTCTCCATGTTTAATGAAAAATGTCTGCTCCTTTTGTAGTCAGACTTTCATTCGATCTGTTTCTCAGGCTCTTTGTGATGAAAAACCTGAGCACAGTGGTTCATAAAAAAAGACTATTCTCTGGCCATTTTCTTTTATAAATATCTTTTACAAGTTAGAGTCCATTTCTGTTTAAAATCTGTTTCTAGGGGGAAAAAAAAAAAAGATATTCTAGAGTTACTTTTATGCTGTTTGTCTTACAGAACTTAGGATAGCCTATTAAACAACTAAGAATTTTTGATTTTATTTTCACTTGTCTTTTGAAAGAGCTTCCTATGTGACAGTGAAATGTATATTTTTTTTCTCCTTTTCTGAAATGGAAAGGAACCACTTTAAAGCTATTTTAACGTAGGTACAGGCATTTAAAATTAATAAGTCTCTAGGAAGCAAATGCTGGTGCCATTTGAGGAATGAGCTGTGCACCTGCCTACCTATTAAAAAGAATTCAGACAAATATTTGTTGTATATTTGGGCTCATTAATGTATACAGTCATGTAGAAGTTATCATGGTTGTTTTAGGAACTGGTTTACCCTTTCACAATAGAAAAAAAAAATAAATATAGGTCGACACTGTATGTTATTAACACTGAATAACATTCCAGCACAGCAAAATGTTAGCAGCTACCTGTTTGTGGAGGTGAGAAAAAGGACTGCAAATAGGAGATCTCAGCCTTTCAACTAAACTCTCAAGCACATTATTTTCATCAGTTACTTTCAATTAACATGTGTCCTTATAACTGATTTTCACTGATCTGGTTCTTAACAATAAGTTCTAAACCAGTTTCTCTAATAGTTACCCTTTCATCAGTCAAAGTCTGTATTCCATCAGTCCAAGACAGTATTTATTACTGTCTGCTTTCCCTTAACTTTCAATAGGGGCATTTGCAGCTCTAACAGCTTAATTGCAACCATTTTAAACCAGCACATTCCATGCATTATGGAGTTAGCAGTCCATTTACTACTTAAGAAAATAATGCTCTCCTTACCCATAAACCACTGTATATTTATTTCCAAGGTAACACAAGTCTTGCCTCCTTTTTGGATTACTTTTATTTCTCTCTTTAGTAAAAGGAGAGTCACAGCACAGTGATGGTGATGTTGTTTGAGGCCAATGAGTCAGGCTGGTCAAATATCTTTTCTCCCATAATAGCTGGAAGCCACAAGAAATCCTGTAGTGGCTAATTATGAAATTATCTGTCTCTAAGGAAAATTTCTTCTTAACTGCATGAGCTGGCTTATTCCCTAAAGGAAAAATGTTTTATATTTCTCATGTAATTATACAAGGGAGCTTAGAAAGTGCTGAAACAAATTCCTTTTTTAAAATAAGTGGATATTAGAAAATTATAAAATCCATTTTCAGCTTCAGACACAATATAACTAATGTGGAAAGCAGACACAACGTGGAAAAAAATCTTCTAGAATATTTCCTTTTATTTCAGAGGGTGGATGTGAATTGAATATTATCTCTTTCAGAAATGGTTAATAAGAGTGTGTTCATACTGACTGCTGGGGAGAGCAGGGAAAGTCCAGACTGGCATTTGCAGCCTCTCCCACGCGTGGTCCCAGCCTTGCTGGCTCTGCCCCACCACATGGCTGTACCAGCAGGACAAAAGCCATTTCCAGCTGTTCTCAGGCACGAGAGCTGGAAAAAAATGTCACAGATTTCTGGCTATAAAAACTCCATTAGTCTGTAGGCAGCAATAGAAGTTAATTGAGCATTGCTGTCCCACAGAGACCATAGAAAAGCACAAGCAGAGCTGAGTCAGGACCTTCCGTGGCTTTGAGTGTGTCAGTCTGGTGGCATGGCCCACACCGAGGATGGGCTGAACTGAGTAATTGCTCTAATTAATCACCTGCTAAAACGGTGCCATCCCAGCACCAGGGAGGTGGGAGCAGAAGGGGCACAGGCTGTTGTTGGCATGAAAATGGGGAACTCCACTTGTGGACAGCACTGGTGGATCCCCAGAGAGTGCTGTCCTGCCCCCACAGTGAGCAGCAGCTGTTGAAGAGAGGGAACCTTTCCAAGTGCCTTCCTGCTTAACTTGGTGCTGCTGCTTTGGCTTTCCTCCCCAAGCCCTTGCTGGGAATGACCCTGGACACGGTGGGGATGCAGCAGGGCTCACCTCAGCAGGCTGGGTGCTGAGCCAGGAGCTGGGCTGCTCTCAGAGCACACCTGACTGTGGCACACAGGATCCAGGAGGTGTGGCACAGCCAGGCCCAAAACACCTTGCACAAGCAGGGGCAAATGATGTCCAACGCTCCAGTCTGTTAATGACTGCAGCCAGGATATTGGTGATCTGCAGGAGCTCTGCAGTGTTTAAAGCAATATAAGAAAATCTTATTTGGAAAATAAAACAACACCCACTTCAATGTCACACACAGAGCTCAGAACAGCTTCCCCAGTGCTTAACTATGATGGCAACAACTGAGCTCATCATGAAAAGGCTGCGAGTCTCTTCACTGAATTTCAGCACTACAGGGCTATCAAAATGTTGCTTTGCTTTGCAAAATGTTAAGTTGGCACACATAAATTATTTAAATAATTTCTGAAAGCCAAGTGTCTGCAAAGGTACTGAGGTTGCATGTAAATTCAGAAACACAAGGGTACTGCTGGAGACAGGTACAGTGCAGTGGAGCGTGAGAAATGCAAACTGAATTGCAAAGCATACAAGCAGCATTAAAGAAATGTATTTCAGCTTCTAGGCAGTGAACCCAAACATGTTGTACATTATGCAGACTGCTTAGCAATTTGCATAATTATAAACTCCCCTCAAAACAGTAAACATTACTGCAGAATTCAGTAATGCCAAAAAAAAAGCAACATTAATATGAATTGCTTATTTGACTTTTTAATTTTTCCAGGGTCTTTGAAAACACCCAGATTTTAGAACAGGCAAAATAGAGACTTTTACAGTAACAAGTAATCTATATTGGAAAGAAATGGAGCATAAAAATAGAAACTTTCTGTCTTAATATAAAGTAGTGGTCTTGCTGACTTTCTGAAGCTGTTTCTGGTAAAGTTTTATTTTACTCTTTATATGAATTCTTAAATTCCTCCAAAGAGAAATCCATTAAACCACAGGCTGCCAATATATGAGGGGGTTCAGACAAGATTATCTTTATTGCTGTGGATGGCAGACTATATGATTACTTGAGGGGGCTCTGCTCTGTGGCTGGGGAGCAGAGCAGCTGAATTAGCAGCAGAATACTAATATTGATAGTTCTTCACGGGAGACTGCAGAAGAGCTCTTTCCAGGGAGATTCAGGGAAGAAACAGAGAAGTTTAAATATGAAAATGAAAGAATTCTCAAGGAGACAGGAATGAAAAGTAATCCTTTTGTTAACAAAACAAGAAGAGAACGCTGCCTTGGGAACTTGTGTGAGCTTTGTGCCTGGTTCACTTTGAAAGAGAGCCCGGTTTGGGGAGCAGTTCTGGAGGGAAGCCCTGGAGGAAAGTGTTGTACCCTCAGGGGATGTGTCCTGAGGTAACCTGGCTAACAGCTTCGGGGAGGTTTGACATGCTTTGTGGAGAGCAGGTGGAAGGGCAGTGGCCCCAGTGCTCCCCAGTAACTCCAGTTATCTGCAGTGGGGGCTGCTGGGGGGGTCTGACTGGGAGGCAGCCACAGGACCCACGTTCTGGTGCTCCTGCTCAGAGCAGGGTTTCTTACAGGTTTCCTGCTATTCTGGTTCGGAGAGATGAATTAATGAAAGGAACAATGCAGAGATGGACTGCTTACAGAGCCTAAAAAATGAGCTCGAGAGGACTTATGGGGTGCTTGTAGTGCTGGTGCATCACTACCCTGTGTGCTGCTTTTTGTCAGCTATTTCATTGCAGGGCTCTTGTGTGAACTGTGAGAGAGCAGTGATGTGTTTGTATTTATCTCTGTGAGCATCCTGAGTCATCCTTCACCAATCCAAAGTAACAACCTCCTTAATTCCAGTCTTTTTAAAAAGCTTTTAGAAATTAAATAAATAAAGCAAGCATCAGGAAAACAAACAATTATCAAGAAAACAAAACAAAAATTGTGAGCTTTTATGCAAAAGAAATAATTACCCCAGCAGAGAAAACTATTTCTAATTTTTTCTAGCAAGAGTAACATAACAATAAGCATTGTGTAATCTATCTTTTTTTCTGTTGCTAGTGAAGAGAAAATCTGCTTGCTCAGGCAGAGCAGGATCCAGTTAATTTTCTGCATCCTCAGGCCAATTAGACAAGTTGAGAAATCAATCTCTGTCAGTGCCATGCTCGGGTATGGGCTGTGTTTGTGTGCAGTGCTTGGAATGGCTAAAAGGAATTTCTTTCAGAAAAGCATGAACATTAATTACATATTTTGTCCATCTGTGCAATGATATTGTCATTAAGATTTCCAAAAGGTTAATTTTGACTAGTTCTTTCCAAATTGTGGGAGATTCCATCCTCTTTTTTTTTCTTCTCTGTTTGCAGTTTTCCCATTAGTGTGATCAGTTAATGGGGTTGACCTGCAATGGGTGTCTCACTAAATCCACAGTGACTCTTTATTTAGATGGTAATTTCAGGGGGATTAGGAGGGTGTGGACTAGGAGCACACCCCAATATTTAAATTCTGAGGCTTAATTTGGCCCACCAGCTCAACTGCTTGTTATTCCCATCTTTTGTGAATAAAGTACTGTGCAAATCTTGTGTGGATTTAAGCTTTTGAGCACAAGTTAATGCAGACTGTGAAGCTGTATGGCAGAGGCTACCAAACTTCCTGACCCTGAGGGTTATTTTCTAAATTATTTAATTGTTTCTAATAGCTATATCCTTTTGTAAGTCTCTCTGTGTCTCCTGTATTTCACAGACAAGCCCTTATACCCCACTGTCCCTTTACCCATCACTGTTCTGAAGCAAAGCTAATTTTGGCAGATTGCTGTTATTATATTGTACAAGAGAGATCTCTGGCTTCTATTGAAGAGTAAGGTTTTATCTGCTCATTAATAACTGCATATTTATGGGTTTGTGTCATTTTCTGTTGAACCTTTTCTTCCTGTTTCAGAGATGTGCTGAGGTTTAAATGATGTAGTTCTGGGATTGCCTGTTCCCATTCCCTCAGCTTGTGCCAAGCTCAGGTTCAGCAGCCAGCGCTGACCCTGCTGCCCTTCCCCACGTCTGATTCCAAACACCCTGGAGTTGTTGTGCACTTGGGCAGATTTCCCTCCCCTGTGCTATTGCAGGCAGATCCCTCCAAGCAAGTGCCCTAATTTGTGGTTCTCTCATTCTACGTGATCTGTCACTCTGACAACATGCTTTGAGTAGTTTCTACACCAATTGCAAGACTGAAAATAATCCAGGGTTCTGTTTCCAAAGGCTGACAGAGGTAGGTGAGGTTTTGCAGGTAATCCACACAGATAAATAAGGAGCACAGCCCTTAATTTGCAGAATAGCACGTGCTGTGTTTGCTCTTTTGGTCACCACTTTTATTCCTGCCTTGAGCTCTGTGCAGCATCGGTCTGAACAAACCAGTCAACACCATGTTTCCTCCCTATTCTTGTAATTATTTTATGTCTTGTCTCGGTGGAGTGGGCCCAGTTGGGAGGTGCAGAGCTGAGGCTGCCTCTCTGTGCAGGCTGGACCTGTGCTTGTCTGCTCCATTCTCAGAGAAACTCTTCAGAAAAAGGGAGAGTCTTTACTGGGCACCCAGAGTCTCATTTAGAAATAAACTTTATGTAATGAGGAAACCCAAGGAGGTTGTTTTCAGTGTTTTAATAGACTTTATGTGCCTGAATCAAGCAATATAAGTAAGAACCAATTAAAGAAAACTGGGTATTTTCTTTAGCATTCTCCAGGGTGCTGTCAACAAGCATATTTTGATGTCTGCAGCCTGTCTGTTACCCATTGTTACCTTTTACCACAGATATTCTTTTGTTTCCCTGCCCATTGTTTTAGTTACTTCATGAATAAAGAGGATTTAATTTGCCTCAATCTTAGAGCTACTGCATTTTTAAGTAATTGCAACTGAGATGGGACTATCAGAGCTCAGTATATTATAATATGTATTAGCTACTCCAGCTGGCTCTTGTAAACAACCTCTTCCAGTAATATTTCATTTCTATGCAGCTGGAGGTTTGCCTGGGCAGGCAGCATACTTATTCTAACCTAGAATAGTTAAAAGTATGTTTGAAAAGCAGAAATTCAGGAAACTAGTACTTGCATACACTGGGCAGTGTTAACGTTCCCATTACACAGAAAGAATTTTACAGCTTCTTATTGAAAATTAATTTGTGGATTTGAGTCTTGGAGAGAACTTGTAAATAGTCTGTTCTGGACTGGACAGCAAACCTGCAGCATTTCTTGAAGAGGTTTTTAGGGACAGGCAAGGATGTTTCTCCCAAGCCATCCTCCTGATGCTCCATCTCTGCCTCTGCTCCTTCCCCTGTGTGCAGTGAAGCTCTTCATTAGCATCCTTTGGAAGATGAGACACTGAGATCCTCAAGAGTGGCCTTTCCACACCAGCTGTCTGTGAAGTAAAATGTGGGTGGGAACTCTTTATTATTCCTTTTTCTACCTCATTTGTGTTATTTTTGCCAAAAGGCTTCTCAGGCAAGTCTACTAGGAATTGCTTATACAACCAGCCAGCGCAGAGAGCAGAGAGCTAATACAGTAATTTTCTACCTTGTCTGGAATTTAACCAGCCAGAGAGAGGTTTGGGGGGCTCTGAGGCTTTCTGGGCAGTGTGGCCAGTAGACTGTGGGCCTGTGTGTGTGCTTTCAGGCTAAAGTGCCCTCTGATCTTAGTCTAGCCAGGTGGGTTTTTCTGGTTATAAAGAAGGGAGTTGCCAGGTTTTACAAATACTAAGGCCAAATCTCCTATTAGGTACACACACCTCTCCTCTCCTCTCCTAATTAGCCCATTGGCACACTGTGTAAGCTTCTGTCAAAGCTCAGGACATGAATCACTGCTTTAAACACGTTTTGGGAACAGCCATAGCACTCACAGCTGGAAATCTGACCTTAACTGATTCTTAAAGTACATAAATCATCTGGATACAGATGCTGTAGGTGTTACTGTAGTCTTGCAGGATTACAGATTTTGTTGTTTGACTCCCATTGCTCATTTGTTCCTTGTGCTTGCATGGTGTCTTGTCAGAAGCTCTCATTCATTTGCAAACACTAATTAAGCTGTTTACCTCTTGCAAGGTAGGTTCAGGTGCTGCACACGCTTCAAAATTGCATCTCTTTAGTGTCTTCTTGAGTTGTTTTCCCTGTTCCTGGGTCAGAACTGCTCAGGACAGAAACTGGCAGCTGAAGAATCCCTTCTCCTTCACTCTCCCTCTGCTGTGCTTGACTGGCAGCTGGCACAGCCACCCCTTTCCCCAGACCTCAGAGAAAGTGTAGGTGATGTGACAGCTCTGCTACTCCCACCAGTGGTGTGATAGTGCCAGGAAATTAAATAAGTTGATGTAGACACAAAAAGTGAGAATACAAGAAAAGCAATGATAAATAGAAAGTGCTGTCAAAGCAAAACCACTTGGGGAAAGAGGCATGTTTTCCCTTTCTTGTATCTTTGTATCATGATAATCCCAGGAGACACAGGATCTGTAAGGAGAAATTGCATGTTTGTACTATATGAGGAAAAGCAGGATTGTAGTAATAGCCTAGTGCTGATCTGTTGTCAGAGCTTGTTGTCTGCGTGTTGGTGAGAGTGACCAAAGCAAGAGCAGGCAAACTGGTCCATTTAATCAAGTATTAAAGAAGTCTTTGGTAGTGCAGTCTGAGAAGAGCAGCCTCGATCTTGCTAGGCTGTAGTGTTTCATAAGCTGGTTAGTGCTGTGCATACCTCCAGCTCTGAAATGCCAAACAGCTCAAGCTCTTGCACGGTGTGGGTAATTCTCTTTGCTATTTAGTTAGCAGCTGTTCGCTCATGTGTGGCCTTTCCTGATAATGGGAGGAAAAAAAAACCCCAGACATATTTTTTGACTCTGTACTGTCTTGAGGGAATGTGAGTATTGAAGCTGCTGTGGTTTATGCTCAAGAGAAGCATCTGCCTTTGCTACCTGAGATGCTCTTCAAGGAGTGAGTAGGTTTCTGGAGGTTCAGTTGGATTCTCAGTGTTGTCCACAGCAGCTGAGTATTTTGGACATAATTTAACCCCCCAGCCTGTGTGTCCCCCTGCTGTACACGTTTTGCAGTTATTTGTGCCAGGTGAGTCCCTGCTGAGCTGCTGCTGCAGGACTGGCCACTCGTTCTCAGCCAGGCCTGGGGTAAGAAATGTGAGCAGAATTCTCAAACATACCTGTGAGATCTGGGAGGTGATCTCTCCATGAAACCAAAGCACAGGCTCCTGAGGGGCTGCTGATGTGCCCTTGCTGAGCCCCCCAGCACCAGGGCTGTGTGAGCAGGGGCTGCTCGGGGGCCGTGGCAGCAGCTCCGAGTCCAGCCCCTTCTATCTCCTGTCTCCAAGGGGCTCATTAGCTGGGGCTCATTAGCTGGGGCTCAGCATTTTAACCACGGAGCCCCGGCTTTGGAGCTGAGTCACACCCAGCGAGCTCCAAATCCAGGCTCAGAGAACTTGTGTCTGCAGCCAGAATAACGAGCAGCCAAAGCTCAGAGCCACTCAGTGCCTCTCAGTGGCACAGGAGAGGTGTTCATCCTGGATGCTCTGCTGACTCCAGTAAGGCAGAAAAGTGGAAGTGTTCCTTTGAGATTATACTCTTGTACGAGGAATATTTTAAACTGAAAATAAATTACCAAATGAATGGGACAGGTTGCCGTGATCATCTGATAATTCACTGCTGCCACCTGTCCAACCCCAAGTTAATTCTGAAAGGGAGGGACTAGTTCAGGAGTGTTTCTTTGTGTCTCCCAGCACTAAGAGTGTTTAAATCACACTGGAGGTCTAAAAGAACAGGCTGGTGCCTCTTGGCTTTTTATCTAGGAAGTAGTGTGTGTCAGAGTTTGCCAGTGGAGTTCAACAGGGGCAAATCAGCTACAGGTTTTGTCTTTGTACTGGTGACTACCCTGAATTTTTACAAAATACAACTTGCATTTGGCATTCAGTAAATAAAAGCAGATATTTTAAATACCTTCATTATGCTAAATTTTCACTTAACATAATTTATTTTTCATTAATTTAGTTTTGTTATCTGAGAAGCATTTCTGGATCAATGATATGATTTTTAAAGTAAAAATATGCTGCAATGACTTTTCTGTTATAGAGCTGAAAGGATCTTTTCAAATTGACTTATTTGTTCTTTGAGGTGATAAAAAACCCTGCACATATTTTACCTGAATGATGAATGATTGCAAGGGGGGAAGAATACTTTGCAACAAAAGATATCAGTGATGCTCTTTTCATTACTGATTTCTTATGACAAAGATCAAGAAGTGAGAGACCTGTCCATCCATTTAGATTATTAATTACTCTCCATAAAATAACCTTCACATTTGAGGGCTTGTTTCAACTACAGCTGTGAAACTCTGCAGGTTTTAATCACTGTTTCAACCACTTGGATCAGAACAGAAAGTTCCCCTCCTGTGAAAAGTTTTCCATTTACAATCTTATTGTATGTCTTTATTATAAGAAAAGAAAGGGGGTTTTAAATGCTGAAAGTCCAATTTATGGAAGTGGAGACATAAATTTCTTTTCCTTTTCAGAAATGAACTTTAATGAATGGAGCTTTATCTGTTTTATCACGTTTTCTTATTGAATGTGATTCCTTTTTTACTTTAGCAGATTTTTTTTTTCTATAGCACAGCTTGCATTTGGCAATGATCATCTAAAAGTGTTAAAAAATAACTTGCAGAATGTCTTAGAGCTGTTGCTGCATGCTGTCCATTTTAGCAGTGATTTCCACCGCAGTTTCCGTGGCACGGGCACTCCCCTGGTGTGGCTGGGAGGGCAGAGCTCCCCCGTGGCATCCCCTGGCACTGGAGCTGCTGCTCCAGCCACGGGGCTGGCACACCCTGTGGGAACCCCTGGGGGTGTCTGGTTGCTGGACAGGAGGCAGGTCCTGCTCTCTGCCCTGTGCCACTGCATGGCCAGCAAGAGGCATTAACCGGGAGAGCAGCTGATTGGTGACATGGAGGGATCTCTGGGACCAGTTATTCCAAAGAATAACCTTTGTTCTGGAACCACAATGTATGGTTACATCTCAGATATGTGGCTGTGTGCTCTTGGTTTCATGTTTCGAGGTCTGGAAGCGATTGGAACACAATTCAAAGCAGTGTGAGAGACTTTGTGTCTGCACCAGCTGCTTGTTCCTCATGGCAGGTCTGAGAGGAATTCTCAGTTCACTTTTGGCAATATGTGTTATTTATTTATTTCTGTTGAGCATTTTCTGCTGAGAGTGAGCTGTCTGTGGGTTGGCACAGCCTTCCATGTGGTGTTGGGGTGAATTTCTCTGTGGGCAGGATGGAGTCAGCGCTTTCCCTGTGGTTTCCCACGACAGGCTGAGGCTGACAGACCCCTTGGCATTCCTGCAAGGCTAACGTTATAATCCTAATGATATTTCTTCAGGGTCTGATGGTTCAGTTGAACATGGCTTATCAGTCAACATAATGTGGTAATGGGGCAAATATTAAAACTGAAAGTTCCTCTTCTATTCCTCTCCTGACATTTGGATGATCCTTCATCCAGCAGACCCTGCTGTAATCCTTTGGTAATGCTCTCTGCTGTTTTGCCTCATTTTCCATCTCACCCTGAGCACTTCCAATTTTGCAGTTAGTTTCCCATGCCTAATTTTCCAAAGATGCTGGAGCCTTTCTAAGTGTATAATGTACCTTCCAGTTCACAGTATCTGCTCTGCCAGGATGCTGTAGAACTTGGGACTCTGTAAATCACTTTGGAACCCTTGTACATAAAAACACTGACTAAAGGAAAACTTTATTCACTGTCTCGTCCAAGGGAATTATCACAGCGAGGAATTTCTGCCACAAGCCTCTGTCAGAGCGCTTTTTTCGTGCTTTTTTAAGAATTTTGGTTGCCTTTCAGTGTGAGTTGATGAAGGATAAAAACAATAGGCAAAGGTATAAATTGCATACTCTTTCAAGATGTCCTCATTTAAATTATCTGACTGGTTAAAATTTGGGGCATTATTATTGAATGTATGCAGAAAGGTGGTTTTGAAAAAAAAAAAAAGTCAGTAAAGTACAATATTTTTAAACTATCATATTTTCAATGTAAATAAACATATTATTGTCAGAAAAGTGGAAAATAATGATGCTACCTCTAAACCCACAAAAAGCTGGGAAGCCCTGAGGCACACTAAACAAATCTATCATTAAGCTTGCCCCTCAAAAAAAACAATTCCATTTACAGAAACTGATGGTAGATACAGGATTTTAGAAAATTACAAAGTGTGTTTTAAGCATCATGGGACGGTAAAGAGATTTTTACCTCAATATGGAACAGAAGAGCTCAATTCTTTTTGAGAGACACCCAGGGCGGGTCCCTTGAGGGAGAGGATAGGGATGAGGTCGTCATGTCAGGATGGGAAAAGCAATTAAAAGGAAAAGAAACTGCTGAAAAGCTGTAAGCAAAGCTTGACTTAACAAAAGGTTGCATAGGAAGGGAGTTGAGGGCAGTTGTAGGCAGTGCCAGAGGTAGAACAGTCGCAGGGAAGAAAGGCAAGGTTGCAGAAAGGTTCAGATGAGGCTGCAGCCTCTTTTACCAGCACTCACCCTGTTCCAGGAGTGTTTGCATCCTTCAGGCAGGGACACAGCTCCTGAGGAATGCACAGCAGTGCTGGGACAGAATGAGGACAAAGGACAACCACATGGAAAGGTTTGAGCAGAGAGAATGGGGAGCTTCTCCTTTTTCAAGTAACTTCCCAGGCAATATTGCCCTGAGTGTCATAGCTGGGTTACGTGGCTGCAGGACTGAATCACTGCTACTCTGAAAGGTTTCTCCTGTGTTTTCCAAACTGAAATTAGGAAAATATATAATCTCTCTTGTCCTTCATGGCTCACTGCTTTGGTTGACTAGTTGGGCAGCATTATGTTTATCACAGAAAGCTCAGTGACCTGTGGTTGTAATTTATAAGGAAGAAATTAGGTTTTTTAAAAGGCTGTCTGCAGAGCCCTCTCTAGATTTGCCTGCCTAGACCTTCTGCCAGCCAAGTCCTGGTGACAGATTCTGATACCAGTTGTCACTGTTTATTTGTCTGTGCAGTAGATATACAATGCCTGGAATTATTACCCTTATAAACAAGAGTGCAGAGATGCTTGTACTCATTTCTGTCCTTTAGTTTTGTATTTGCATGTGTTTTCCAAGGGAAAAAAGGAAGACTTCTTACATGCTCATTGGCCCAATACTTGATGTGTAAACAGGGGATGGAAAGTTCCATTTCAGTGAAGAAAAAAAGATCAGTGCTGTTATTATTTCAATGAACTCCACCCTTGCTCGTGGTGGGGAGCAGCCAGAATCCATTCTGGGCCACCATATTGCCTTTTGATTCATTGCTTTTAGTCTCACTATTGCAAACTGTATTAATGCCTCCTGTTACCATAATTGTGTTTACTGCACAATGGAGCAGCTGCTGCACAAAACTGAACACCAGAACTGCATTTTGTATTGACTCTGCCTCGTTGGGATTTTTTTATTGATGGAGAAAACTTTTAAACAGCCTCCTTGTAACAAAAACGAGTAGGCCTTGGTGCTTGTCTTTTCTTTCACCTCCAGAAGAGTCTTTTGCACTTCTGTAGAGATGATAATGATTTCTCAGTCAAGTGGAACGTAAAAAAGATTAATACAAAGATGTTGGTATAGGTAAAAAAAGTCCTGCTTGTGTAAATAATGTCCTCCCCACTCAGGAATGTGAGAGAAGTGTGCTCTGAAATCCAGGTAGCTAAATTGTTCTAACTCAAATAATTGAAAAATTTTCCAGTCTTTTTGGTTTTATGAGTTTTGGCTAATCTTTATAGCTAAAAATGAAAGAATAAGGAGAAATTCCCGAGACTTGCAGAAGAAGGGGGAAGTAGAATACCCAGCCCCCAGGACCTCTTGTTTTATGAAGTAGCTCCACTTCACCACCCCCAGTGCTTCACCTATCTTTGGAAAGTCATGTTCTCATCTTTGTTAGTTATTTATGTTGCAAAGGCAAGGTCTTAGAAGTGTCTTTGATGTCCACGCTGACACTTGGGACTGTCGTCCTCCATGGTATATGGATCCAACTTCCATTAACTTGTGTGTTATGAGCAAGTTTCTTTCTGTAAAACAAAAAGAGGGATATTTCTAGGGTTTTAAAGAAATTCCAGCTTATGTATCCCCAATTATTACACATTTCAGTGTTCAACACTTGCTCAGAGACCTTTATGTTTCTAAGGTTTTTCATAAAGAAGAAATTGTGACTCCAGTGTGGAATGTAGCCTTAGGGGGGAATGTGATTAGATTTCCTGCCTTGAGAACGGAGGGAGAGCACTGAAATTTTCATAAAACATCATTGATAGGTAATTCTGTAGGACTGGTCCATCAGAAGATCCAGTCTGATGCATCTTCCTCTTGTCCAGCTGGCCATGATAGTGGTCATCCTCTTAATTGTGTGCAGGAACTAAGGACTAATTGGTCTTGCATTTTTCATAATGAGATAAGACAAAGAAACAGCTTTTAGTTCCTTTTTGTACTTGAGAAAGTAATGACAACCTTTGGGTCTAATTTAATGCTTCTCTGCTGAATTTGATTTATTAGTAATTGAATTGTGTGTTTCACTGGTTTCTGTCAATACATCTTTTTGTTCCACGCTGACAGTGAAGAGCAGCAAAGTGCTGCACAGAAAATCACAGAATCAAGAGCATGCCCTTTAGAATGATGTATTTTAATTAGACACTGACATCTGGTATGGACTATGAATGCTTATTTGCACACCTGCAGGCTATTTTATGAAGAAACCCCAAGTACCTGGAGAATTTGTCTGCAGATGGAGTTTAGTGATTTAATTTAATATAGCAATTGTGCAGAATGTATTGTATTTATAAGTATTGTAAAATTTGTATGCCACATATGTTCTGTGGACTTAAAAGCTGTTCATTACATAAATAACACTTTCCCCTTCTGACAATTTTCATAATTGTTTGAAAGGCAAAGGGATAATCTTGACAATATTAAAATCTGAGAGCGGAAAAGGTTTTGTTGAAACCCACCTTGATTTTTAATAACATCTAAGACTTACAGAAGATTGAAATGGATATCCATGAGGGACAGACATTGTACAGCTAGCTCAGTTGGGCTAAGGTGTGCCTGAGGAATCTCACATCACACAGTCAGAGGACAGCAGAGTTCACTCAGCATTCATAATTACTATAATGACCTTGTTGGTTCTGGAGTTTTTAGTTTTAGTCACAGACTTTATATTAAGAAGAATTCCTAAACCTTTGTAAAATAACTGCTTTGTCCTACCTGTAAGTGTTGAACGAACCTGGATACTGCAGAATCCTGAAGTTAAGGATCACAGGAACTGTTTTCCATAGCAATGGTGAAATTCCACATTGCAGGATGTCTGATTTACTGTCACTCTCCACTGCTCTCCCTCAGCAGAAATTTCTCTCTTGGCAAGTGAGGACTGAGGACAAGACCCGTGTTTTGTGTCAGTGGCTTATCCTATCCAGAGTTACATGTATGTGTTCTCATTTTTCTCATTATTCTGCTGCTTTTGGGAAGAGGAAAGGGCGGAAACAACAAATGTAAGAGAGGATTTTTTCATTACATCTAAGGAAGAAGAAGAAAAACTGATTTTAATCCCAGAAATGTACGTGCCCTGCTTCTTAAACTGCACCTCCCTTTCGAGGTGCTGATGGTCCTTGCAGAGCACAGCTCCCTTTTGGCATCCTGCAGTCCTGAGGATGCAGCACAAAGTCACTGCTGTCCCCCCTCCAGCTCCTGCAGCAGCAGGGCAGGAGGGGATGGGAGCCACACAAATGCTGCCCCTGTGTCACCTTTCCTTTTGGTGTGCACAGTCTGGCACCTTGCTGCTGGGAGGGGGAGCCTGAAGCAAGCCCTGGTACTTTAGAGACCTATTTAGCTCTTGAGACCTGGCCTGGAATGTGAATGTTTATTTGTTCACCTGTGGGCATCTCATCCAAGGGCCTGCAGGGCACCAGAGTGTGTGTCTGGAGATCAGATGTACAGCCTATGTTAGAGCTGTGGATCATCTGGAAGAAACTATAGCCTGTGATTTATACCTGGTTTCCAGTTCTCTTGTTTTCAGCATCTCTATCAGAAAAAAATCCCTTCCACTCACAGACTCTTATTTGCCTGGAAAAACCCCCAAGCACACAGCACACACTGCAGCAGTGTCATGAGCCTGTCCTGAAATCACTGAGCCAGGCAAATGAGGGGAATCAAAAAATAAACTTACCATCAGAATATACACATTTCTGTGGGTTAGAGAAATAAAAAAGTGGCACTGGAATAGGAGAAAATGCTTTACCTCAACAGCATCACTTTCATGCAAACCAGAGGGGAAAGCTTTGGAGGGACCACAGCATGTTCCTCACGGAAGAATTATAATCCCCCTAGCTATGATCTACTTTTACAGCTGGTCAAAAGCAATGACTCTAAACCCTGCTTCTTAATTGCTCATTTGGCAACAGTATCAGTGTGAGATATTGTACAACCTTTCACTGTAATAATAGTTAATCACAGACATAAATGCTCCATCATTAGTGCCTGGTAATAAGGAAATCCTGCCATGCTGCTTGACCACCAGCCACAACTGAGTGACAGGGCACTCAGGCTGCTGGTTTGCTGTGGCTACAGAGGAATCAAACAGCAGAGAAGGGGGACTACATCAGATTAATTTTTTTTATTTGGTTCTCTGTACATTTTCTGCCATTGTACCCAAATCTGGAGTAGTAAATATTCCTCCTTGGTTTCTGGCCATTTCATCAAGAGGATGAGACACCAAGATTACTCTGAATGTATTAATTATTGTGTCTTTTCACCTGCCTCGTGAAGTTTTATATATTTGCAAGAAGTAGGAGTAACAGGAGTAGAAAGTTAAGTCTGGTCTCACCATAAGAGGGGAGATGCTCCCCACTCCCAGCAGAGCCCCTGACAAGTATTGCTCTTCTGCACTTTCTTGGTTCTGTGCCATTCCTTCAGCTAATTGGGCACTTGAAGTGGGTCACTCAGCTCCTGCTCTGGGTGTGTCTGTGAGAGCAGGGGGAGCTGCAGACCGAGAGGTGTCTGAGTGAGGGTTCAGTGCTGGCTTCAGTCTGGTACTGCAGCTCTGGGCTCTGTGTCTGTCCAGCTGAGCTCTGTCACCAGAGCCACACAGACACAACTGCACAACTGGTTCAGAACCACCTGTGCAGATTCGTTCATCTTGCACTGAAACTCCTTCTTGGCATATGACACACTATTGATTCAATCATTGGTTAATTAAGAGAAGCAGCTGTTCTTTGGGCTAGACATGCACTATGCTGTTGCCAAAGCAAGTAACGGGACTGAGGAGAAAGGGAAGCACTCTGTGATCTCTGGATATTGCAACGTAACAGTGATATCACTGACAGAATATTAATTAAAGATAAATGATGGTGGAACTGTGGACAGCAACTTCTTAGGGGGAAAAATTGTCTTTTGATATTCTGGCTAGCACTAGAAAGATTCAGAGGCACTTGCTGTGCCAGGAATGAGAGGGCAAACCTGCATCTTGGACATCTGAGAAGGGCACAAGCAGAACATTTTATCCCAGCAAGGCAGACCCAGAGAGATTTTTGTCTTGCACTCAGAAGCCCCTTTTTTCACAAAGCAAGAAGAGGGAGCATTGATAACAAAAGATAGAGTAACATGCTCCTTTGCCTTGACTTGCAGCTTCCAGGGATCTCAATCTGATAATGATGCAAGTAAAGGTTAAACTGCCTTTAAAGTATCCCAGCTGGGGGGTTGATCTGGTTCATGCCATAAAGATTTTTCCTATAGATTTTCTTAATTCAGCAGGATATGTTAGTACAGGTGAGGTCTTCCAAAACAGAGGGCAGACAAATGTAAAGTGTGATTAAATCAGGTTCAAAATCAGCTTGAAAAATAACTCCCATTACCTAGGCATGTTGTTTTGAAGCTAATGTTCACAGCACAGAAGTGAATGAGAACTGTGGTGCAGAAACAAATGGTTCTTGAGCGTTAACAAATAATCCCATCATCAGTGAAAAGAGGAAGGGGAGTAAAAAAGGGGACTCTTGTTACAGGTCATGATAAATTCAGATCAGATGCTCAGCAGTGCATGATAAGTTTATTTTTTATTCTAGAGTTTTAAGGGAAGGGTTGTGATAAATATATTAAGTTCCTGGTGGCACACTTGCAATAAGAAGTCCCACCCCACAGATCTTGCAATCAAGACAGGCAGTTTAAAAAGCTTCACAAAGCAGTGCAGGTCACACACACAAACCTGTGGCAGGATGAAAACTAGGAAAGGTCTCCCAAATACAGCACAGTGCAGACACCACAGTGTCATACTGAGCTTCCCACTACTGGACACAGCACCCATGAGAACAAGACACTTAACAACCAAGGGCACGTGTCTTCACGGTTCCACCATCACCCTGGGGACAGAAAAGGTAACAGCAGCATATAGTCATCTCCAGAACTTGGAAACTTACTCCTTTTTTTTTTTTTTCATATTACATTAATAGAAGTCTTCTAATTCTAAATGCCTTGCTCTTCCTTCCCATTGAAATGGAACAATTTTGGAAAAAGAAATGAGCTGGCAGTGAGTGCCCAGAGCTAAAAAATGACATTAAAATCAATGGCTGTGTGAAGAGTAAGCAAGTCAATCCTTGCTAATCTTCCTTGTCTTGATGGTTCAGATCTCTCTTGTTGTTGTTGGGGGGTTTAGGATGTTTTGTGCTGGGTTTCCTGTTTGTTTGATTTTAACCTTATTCCCAGCTATCAGCTCTGCTTAGCAACTTTATTAACACGTTTGGCATTTCATCTGGAAGGCCAGACTGGTACCCTGTGTGTCACTGTGCCCCCCCAGGGCTCTGCCTCTCCCACACTAAACACAGCCTTGTCACCAGTGTCAGCTCCAGCAGCACCAGCAGCTTTGATGGTTTCTGCTTCCCTTCAGCTCCTGTAAGGCTGCTCTGCTTTCACCCTCGGGGGTCGTGGGAGCTCTGAAGGGTCGTGGTTGCTGTAAAACCACTGCCCAGCCCCTGCAGTGCCTGGGGACAGGGATTTCTGTGCAGCCTTGGCATAAGCTCTGTGCTCACGTGAGAACGTCAGAAACCTGTGGCTGCCACTGATGAAAAGTTCTTTAAGGTAACTAGCCAAGATAAGGGCCTTTGGGCAGCTATAAACCTGGATTTTAGGGATTCGTGGTCCTGATACAGGAATTCAGCTTCTCTGTCTTATTCCTATGCTCTAGCTGAGTATTCTCGAGGGAGTACGAGTACATCTGCAACCTCTGGAAGTTAAAATGTTTAACTCTTTCTGCTTTGAAGACTTGTTTGAAAATCCTGGTTAGATGGCAAATGAAAACTAGCTTGACTAAACCCAGAAATTTGCCATTTCATCTCTTGTGTCCCTCACAAAAGAGTTCAAGGTTTCCAGATGTTTGGACAAGTTTGGCAGATTTCTGACCTGCACAGGGAGTGTTTTGGTAGGTCCTGTGCAGATGTGGATGCAGAAGGGGGGAAATGAAGCAGGAGGGGGCAGAGCTTCCTGTGTTTTTCCTTGCAGGGCTGTCAATCCCACGAATAATCCACTCCAGCTTTCCAGCTGGTTCACCCTTGCAGAGTTCTTATTCTGTGTCACTGAGGGATATTTCAGGAACCATGTCAAACTTGTTAAAAATAACTATCTCCTAGCATTTATTTTTATGAATTTATATTATTTTCTGCAGCAATTACTGGCTGACTCAGTCACTGGCAATGGAAGAAGTGTCATTTTAAGTAACTTAGGCCAAGATTTGAACAAGAATGAGAATATTTGATAATATGTCAACAAGTGAAGGTTGTAGCCTTGTCAGCCATGACATCACAAGTTCTATCATGTCCTGTGCAAACTGTCACAACCTTCAAACAGGGGCTTCAGCAAAAGGAATTCTTATGTCACATAAAGCAATGGGTTGAAGCCAGACTGGAATGAATGGAAAGTTCAGGAGGCTCTTGTTTTCTGGGGTTCTGAATCAATTCAAATATTTAATAAACAAATGAAAGATTTCAGAAAGATTGTAGTGCAGTTTCCTAGGCTCGAGAACCTGACCTGTGACTTAGAGAGACATAAAGATGAAAATTTAATGTACTCTGTTGGCTTTAAGGGTGTGAAAATCCTGGGTGCAGGAATGGTTGGATATGATTAAAAATGCAGGTGTTTAGTTTACTGTAGAATGGGAAATGCTGTCTACAGTTCTAAATGTAGGGTCTGCCTGTACATCAGTTCTTGAACTGGAGCAAATAACTCTATAGTGTAAAACTCTTCTGCAGTTGAAATAATTTCCCAGATGACCCCACTAAACTTCTCGGGTTTTGTTTTTCATTTGAGTGAAATTCTACATTTAATATAAAAGTAAAAATAATATTCATTGTATCAAAGATTTCTTCTCCTTTTGGATGGACAGAAATCCCCCCAGTACATGCAGAAGTTAAATGCACAAACACATGGCTGGATTCAGGGGGGGGTGTAAGCACAGACAGGCAGGGCAGCAGATGAGGGGTCTGCAGAGAGCAGCTGCCACTCACCCTCCCTGCTCCTGGGGGGACTGGGGGAACAGCCACAGCCACCTCAGCAGCGAGGGCAAGTGGCCTGGGAGAGGTGCAGGGACAGGAATGGGAATCAGCCTTTCCCAGAAGTGGAAGGCAGAGGATTCTCTGAATCATGAAATTGCTGTCTCGGAGCCAAGTGTTTCCCCAGAGGTGTTCTGTGCAAGTATGGCATTCACAGCAGTGGAAAAAGCAGTGAGGGGCTGATGGAAAGGAGGTGACAAACAGAACAAGGTGGGCCATTTTTGGCCAGTGCACAGTACCAATTACAGCCCTTCCTTTGGAGCTGTTCGTGTCCAGAAGGACGACAACAGCTACTTATTTCTCCCTGTTAACAGCTGGGCTTTCATCTTCCTCCTGCAAAGGGAGCCATTCTTTTCTCCAGATGGAAGGTTTAATAACTTCTGCCTTACTTGGACACTATAATGTCATCTGGGGTGTTTTCTAAAGCATCCCCTTTGTAAGGCTTTTAAAACCTATTTTTATATTTGTTCTTTGATGTAACTTTTTTTTTTCCACCGAGTTCACAGTACATGAAAGGCAAAAAAAAAAAAAAAATAGGTACAATAATTGCCAGCTGAGAACATCTGACAGGAAATGACAGGTTCTTTCCATTAAAAAACCACAAAGGTTTTTGTATGGATTTATACTAATCTCTTTTAACAAATTGTTCTTATTTTAAAGATTTTGCAGCTAATATGAGTTATATCAGAAAACAGACACTTAGAAAGATCCTTGTCGTTATCATCCCTTTATGAAAAATAATAAAAAAGAGCTTTTTTGTTTCTAAATTTATTTCATTAAAATGTCCAGCTTGATAAATATCCTGTAGAGAAAGTGTCTGTAGTCAAGATAATAGTAACCAACTTCTGTGACAATCACTCCAGATGACAGACAAAAAGTGGAGGATCAGTTGGCAGTGCCCTGGCTAACATTCCCCACAGCTATTATTCACTTTTTCTGTCTGCTTCATCTATTCTTGTTTTCCTGCTTTATATACATTGACTTATTGCACTATATCTCTTGAAGTGTCTTTTTTTTTTCTCAAAATGGTAAAAATCCACACTTGTCCTTGGGTTTGGGCCATCCAAAAATAGTCTTTATAACTTTCCATGTTGCTCTCTTTCAAGCCTCACCTAAAGACTGAATTCATGCTCATAGATCTCATTGTGCCTTAATGTTTATTGCTTCTTTTCATGGTCGAGGAACTGAACTGTGTTATCAACATCTAACTGCAAAAAAAAAAAAAATCTTTAAAAATGTTTGATATCCATTCTTTTCTTAACACTTCCCTTCAGGTTATGGAGGTGTCTTCAAGAGTGCATCAGTACCATAACATGGGGCAGCAGTGGAGCTTTCCTGCTGGGTGTTTCACTTGGAGGTGTTGTGTGTGATGTTTTCCAGCCAGGGCAGCTCCCTGGAAGTCCAGATGTGCTTTTCCAGAATGCTGTGCTTTTATCAGGAATCCATTTGTAGTATTTGAGCAACGTGTACAGTGGTGGCTTTTGTTCCATCCTGGCCATTGGCAGAGAGGAAATGTATATAAATACATGTGTATATATATGTAAACCCAAATCCAGCCTTATGGTTCTCCCTCTCAGAGTCCCATCCTGCTCAGAGGGGGCTCAGCAGGGCCATTGGCAGGAGCTGAGCTGGTAACTCAGCCTGGCACAGCTGAGTCCTGGCTCTGGGATCCTGCTTGGAAGGGCAATTGGAGGGCAAACAAAGAGGGCATGTTGCTGAGAGCAGCAAAACACCTTTGCAGCCACATTTCCAGCATGGGATGGCCCAAGAAAGCCCCACTGGGGGCTGGAGTGGCGTAGGGGGTGAAGGTGGGCACTGCAGGGGACAGAGGTGACAGGTTCTGTGCAGGGGACAGAGGTGACAGTGGTCAGTGCAGGGGACAGGGGTGACAGTGGTCAGTGCAGGACACAGGGGTGACAGTGGTCAGTGCAGGGGACAGGGGTGACAGTGGTCAGTGCAGGACACAGGGGTGACAGTGGTCAGTGCAGGACACAGGGGTGACAGGTTCTGTTTAAGCTCTGAACATTTGATCCCAGCTCCCAGTGTGGGGGTGGTTATCCCTTCCCCATTGCAATGCTGATGTTTTTCTGAGCTTTGGCAGATCTGCAGCAGCCTGTTTGCAGAAATGAAGCTCCAAGAAGAGCCCCTTTCCATCCTAACTGTTCCTGCCCTCCCTGCCCAGTGCCTGCTCCCAGCTGTCTTGCTCTTTGAGAAAGGCCTCAGGCAAGTGAAACCCCAGGAGACAGGGCTGCCCAGGCTGAGGTAGCACTGCCTGTCTAGCTGGCCAAATTAGTCTGTAATAATTACATTCTTAAACTGGTCTGTTTTCATGGTTAATTTGGCTGGCAGAAAATGAAGCAGCTATTTTTACAGCATATATGCACCATATGAATATAATTACTTGGAAGCACTGCAGACTCCAGGATTGAAAGCTTTTTAAAAAAATGTTCTGATGAGCAAGAGCAGCCTGTGCTGTTTGCAGTTGCCTGGGTAACCGAGATCAGACCTTTACCTGCCTCACTCTGGTACCAGCGGAGGAACATACACTAATTCTGATGTTTGGGCTCTACCCTAAAGTATTTTACGGAGATAGGAAAGGTCAAAAAACATCTTTAAGCCTGCCCTTCCTGCATGCATCAGAGACAATCATCAAGCAATTGATCCCTTTCACAGGAGAGCTGGGTATGACTGGAATATAAAGGAGCTGGTTCCCTTTGCTTCTGCATCTCATTGCGAATCGTGTCCTGTGCTGACAGGCACAAGACACCGAGGGTGTCTGCTCTGAGCCCGGCTGGACTCTCAGAGCAGCTCTGGGCACTGCCCAGTTCTCCATCTGTGCAGGAGCCCAGCCCGTGCTGGGCACTCCCAGGCTGGCAGGGCAGACGATGCCAATCTGCTGCCACAGGTTGCTCCCTGCAGGGAACACATTTCCCTGTGCAATTCAATGAGCTGCTCGGCATTTCCACACCACTCTGTCCCAGTAACCTTGGAGACCAAACCCTCCTCCTGCTGCAACAGCAGCGCTGCCAGCAGAGTGCAGTGACTTTGGGCTGATTTACCCGGGGACTTGGGAAAGGGGGGGATTTCAGGGGAAAAGGGCGAGGTGTCGGTATGTGCCAGGTGTGGTAAATAGGAATGCAACACCCCCCCGAGTGCTGAGCTGTGTTATGCTGCATGTGGCTTGCACAAAGACAGGGGAGGGACTGTCCAAAAATCCCCCTCTTGCCAGGGGTGGAAAAGATGGAAAACCATTCTGAGAAATATTAATTTAAATTTTACTTTATCTTGCTGCTAACTTGGCATTTTTGTCTGAAATGAAAATACTAGAGTATTATGAGCTATAAACAAGCTGGTTTTTTTGGTGTGGAAAACTCAAAGAAAATCATTATGCAACAATTATGCCAGAATGGGCTATACTGTTAGAGCTTAATGGTACATCTCCCTGTGCTGACAAGTTAACTGGCTGCCAAACAGACACAGAGGCCCTGAAGTTACTGCTGCTTCTTTCTGCTGCAGGATGTCTCACAGGGGGGTTTCACAGATGAGGACTGAGAATATGAAGTGGATTTTTAAACACTTTCTTTTTTTCAGCAGTGGGAGAAGTGAAGAGAGCCTCAGATTTTTCTTCTAATTCAATCCACAAGATTTAAATCTGCTACTTAAGAAAAAGATCCCTTTTCTCTAAACAAATTAAGAGAACAGTAACTCTGAATCATTCTTATCTGCAGCTTTTCCTAGCTGCTTGATCTGTCATTTAACCTGGCATTTTTGTTAAGTGCCATTTTCCATCTGTATCTGTAAAACTGGGACTGTGTTTTTCAAGTTATTTCAGTCAGAGAGCTTGAGGAAAGTCTTACTGGATAACATGAAAAAAGATCTTCTCTTTTTGCAGGAGGATGAACAGTGTCCATGTATGACATAAATTTACTGAGACACAAGTCTTGGTGTCAGAAAAGCGAATGGGTGTCACTGCTGTCATCTTCCCTGACACACAGGCAAGTGCAAGGGAATCTTTGCTTGAAAGGGCCATTACTGAGCCTTGTGTTACATTTCAGAGCAAAAAAGTTCTGTTCACAAGAGTAGCATGGATGAATGCCCTGATAGATGCCCAGGAAAATGAAGTGGCAGCAGCTCCTGAGATGAACCTGCTGGCAAGTTCACGGTCATTGCTCAGAACCACCTTCTTCCCCTGGTCCTCTGCATCTGGAGAGCTTGGAGACTAAACTGGGAGCACAGGTTTCAGAGAGGAAGCAGGATAAGGTCAGGAAAGCTGCTGTGGCCAAGCTGTGCCTTAGTTTCTCATCTCTGTTCAGTTTTCTGATCTCTGCAGCAAACAGAAGGGAGCGTGTTCTGAATGATCCCTACCATGGCATCAGAAACCCCAGCCCTAGAAACACTGCTGCAAATTCAGCCTCGTGGCTTTACCTTTCTCCTAACCACATTTGGGCTGCTGTCAGATGAATGATGGTGAGGGACTAAGGTAGAACAGATTTCTTCAGAAAATCTTCTTTGGAAAGGTGGCAGATTATCAGGAACTTGCTTGTGACTCCGTCCTGGCTTTGTTGCAAATCTGCCCAGGAGTTCTCAGCAAGAGCCACACATTGCCAAGAATACTTGAAAATAAGGCTTAAATTCCAGTTTCCTGGTGTCCTGAAATGTCTGGCAGTGAGTTCTGCTGCAAGCACACCCTGTGCAGTCAGAGGTGGCCCCGCAGTGCCCTGTGAGCTCTGGGGCTGGCCTGTGACACCAGCAGCTCCTCCCAGCCCATCCACAGTGCCAAGCACACCAAATGCTGCTGCTGTCGTGTGGCAGGCACTGCTGTGGCCTGGGGACTCAGGGAGCTCCTGTCCAGGCAGGTTCACAGTGCCCTAAGCACGATGTGACCTGCAGGGCTCTGGATGGCAGGTGCTAATGCAGTGCTTTGGGAGTTTTCCCTGTCAGTGCCACTAGCAATTTTTTTGTTCAACTGTGTTGCTTGGCTACAAGTCCTCCTTTCCTTTTGAAAGCTCACATAAAAATCTAAACCAACTTTGCTGGCAGTGTTGGCTGCTGAAAGAATATATTGCTTTGCAATCAGGAGCTTGAAAATGAAAATGTCCTATAATGTTTGCCTCCTTGCCACTTAGCCTGTTCAAACCCTTGTGCCACCCTTTAAATAAAACCTAATAATAAACTCCAGCTGCAATAATTGCTGCAGAAAATCACAGGGCATAGCAATCTGTATTTATTCTTTGTCTTTTAGTGGCACAGACACTGTTGGTTTTAGTGGACTTGATAGCAGTTCTTCCAAGTAAACTATGTACCATAACTGCATGATGGCTTCTTCCTCTCCTTAACCATTAACCTGACTTTGCCATCACAGTTTTTAAACATGGGCTGTCTTAAAAAATTAGCTCCTGTCCATCAGGGGTCTGGTGGCAGTGAGGAGGCAAAGGACAGGACACACTGAGATGGCTGTGTCTGTTTGTGCCTGAGCAGCTGGGGCTGTTGAGGAGCAGGGGAAGAGGTTTCTGCCAGGAAATGATGAGATTGTACTGCTGTACTTTGAATAATTTATTCAAGATGCCTGAATGTGGCTGTGGCTCTTGTTTGCTGACAGTCAAGCAACAGCTTTAAACCCCTGAACTATTTATTTGGCACTTACTGGGGCGTGTGAGGTTGGCTTCACTTCTAATTCTCCTCCTTGCTCCCAGTCCTGTAGGACCAGCTCACCCCCATGGTGCAGCTTTGATATCTTGTGCTTTCCAAGCTCCCTTTGGAGCTGCTGCTGTGCCCGAGGGGGACAGAGCTGGGCTGGCTGCATCTCTCACAGGCTTGTCCCATCTGGTTTGGGGTCACCAGTCCTTGTACAGCCCCACAGAACTGGGGGGGAGATGTTGCAATGGGAGATGGGCCCCGTCAGACAGAACTTTCACATATCTCAGGTCGTTTAAATGAAAAATTCACAGTCTTGCTTTTGCTGACCAAGCCTGTTCAGATCATATTCTGATCTGAATATACACTTTCAGGTTGGCTGTGTCCATTAACTGAGCTTTCAATTAAACTCATACTTAAATGTTTAGCAGCCAGTTTCAAAAAGGACTTGGTTTAGTTAAACATACAGAAAATGGTGTCAAAGGAGTTGTATTAAAGACACTGTTGCAGGTAATTTTTAATTGAAAACAAGTGTCACACTTTCCTGAACGTTAATTTTGATTAAAGCCTTGAGTCCACCAAAACTGCTCTGAATCATTCTGCTAAAGCTTAACGACTTTGTGTTGGAAATAATGTGGGTGCTCCACTTCTGGGGCAGCAGCCCTAAAAAATGTAATAAACTGATAATTAAAATTAAGGGCACACTACCCATAACAAACTAGGGACATATTATAATCTGGCTGCAGAAAAGTTTGTCCTTTAGTCTGTACCTCTCTGGAGCACAAGTGGGTTCTGCAATGCAGAGAGAAAAAAGAGGACATGGTTCTTTCTCCTGTCCTTTTTCTACTACCTTGTATAACTTCAAGTGGCTCTAAAAAATAAATACTTAAGTTACTGGAATAAAAGACTGTAGTGTTTAACTGACTCAGTTGACTGAAGCAAGCAGGGCAGTATGAAATTAGGGAGATTTCTATGTTAATTAGTTTAAACTCTGGACATCCATAGTGCTCCAGTAATAGTGGATGGTGTTATTTTTCCCAAGTTTTCCTGATATTTAAGAAGTTGTTATTTATCCTTTGCTGAATATTTACACCTCCAGAGTGTAGGTACTTAATTTAAAGCATTGACCTTGTAGATTTATTTCCCTAGACAGGAAATAATTAGAAGAGACAGGCTCCTTGTATTATCTCAGATAGATTCTTTCAAATCATCCTTTGCAAGACTCTCACCTTTCCTCTTGATTACAGAAAGATTGGAATATGAATACGGCTATTTGGGCTGGGAGTATCTCCCTAGAACTCTCTCAGTCACATAGAAGAACTGGTACCCTTGTCAACCTCTAGTCTGTACGTCTCTGAATTTCTTGAAGAAGTATCTGTGGTGCCTCTGTCCTTGGAGGTTTGCAGGACTTGAGTGGATAAGGCCCTGAGAAACCTCATCTACCTTTGAAGCTGGCCCTGCTCTGGCATGGGGGTCTTGCCAAGTGTAGATTGTTCTGTGCCTCTAAACTTAACAGCTCAGGGCATCACCTCACAAGAGTTTCTTTTCAAGCTCACAATTCAGAACAGGTTTGTCCCCCAGCAGGAAAATGAAGGAGAATCCATAAGTCTTGTAATAGTTTATAAATGATACAACTATTATTCTAATCTTGACAGCAAGAAATGTTCTCCCAGTGTATGACACATTTTCCCTTAGGAATCTCTGGCTTTCACTGTTACTCCTTGAGCTCTACCCATTCCTTGAGAGACAAGGTGCTCAGAAACCAGCAAAAAGCACTTGTGCTTTGGTAAGTCAGAAGAAAGCACAGTTCAGGGTCTGGGGAGGGTTTTACTCACAGTGCTTGGATATCCTGGATGAGCAGAGCATCCCAGAGCACAGCACTGAGCGGGTGCAGTGACCTGGGTGCACTCTGAGGGTGCTGTCCAAGCCACACTGCTGACAGAGGGAGCACAACTGTCCCTTCAGATGCACAGCACAGTGTGCAGAATCCAGTGGATGCAGGAACACAGACTGAGAGCATGTGCCCAGAGGATTGTAGATGGCCTGTTAAGTGCTGAGAACATCGGTTAGTGTGTCTTGTTGAAAAGATCTGATTCAGTTGGCACTCGTTTCCAGCTTGGGCAGCGTGTCTGGAAACAGAAGCTACTGTGAGTCAAAGCAGGGATAGAGAGATGGGAACAGAGAGGGGAAAGTACCCGTGTGCTGGAGCTGTCAGGAAAGTGTGAGGTTCCCCAAGGGCTGGATAAATAAAGGAGCTGTCTGGGTGGGAGCTTTGAAAGAAAGCCAGATGGCTGCAGTTGCTTCAAGAAAATTGATATGCCAAATAACTTTTTAAATCTCTAATGTGTGAAAAAGGTTTGGCCCTTGACTTCAAAGTAACAGAGTGCTTGTCACGCTGCCTGGTACTTTTCTGGCTTGTTTTCTGGCTTTTCTCCTTCCCAGGCAGCGGGGTTTGCTACAGCCATCCTGCAAATAGCTCGTGAGGTACCTGCTGCTTCATCTAAGAGCTGCCTGCCAGCCCTGCCACTGCAAATGGTGGGGCTGTGGTGTTATTTAGGTTGGCAGCAAATGGAGAGTTCGGAGTTGTGTGTATCTGGCTGAATTCCAAATGGATAATTACATTCTGCCCACCTAAAATTCCCCTTCCAGCTTCTGGAAATCGGCTGCTCAAGCCTTTATGATGATGTCTCTCTGCTCTTAATTGGTCACTGCCTTCCACTGCACAGCAACTGCATTTCAGGCTGAGTGAGGTGACCTTGTGTGTACCCTGGTGTCCCCAGCCAAAATTGCAAATCCATGTAAAAATACAGTTTTCCTGAGAGCCTCATCCCAGCTGCCCTCTCCTCAATGATATGTTTCTGGTGCTATGTACTCCTAAAGTAGTTGCCTCTAGTTTACATAGAAATATGAAATTCTTCAAGGTTCTTCTACCATACAGTTACTTTCTGCTGTTTTGGCAATAAGTCCTAGTTACTTTTTTCTTATTTTTTTTTATCATTTTCTCATAATGTGCAAGGCATCACTGGCCTGTATCCTGCATGTTTAAAGTGACCTGAAATTCAGGGATGAGAAGAGATTGTTCCAGAACTGGAGACCCCCTGCAGAAACTTCCACACATCCAGAATGTGCCCCTGATGCTGAGTCACATCATCTCATCTGGGGAGATGAAGCAGCACACAAGCAGGTAGAGCAATATCAGCATAGTCAGTCCTGCAGGAGATTTTGTCAAGCCTGTGGCTGGGCCATCCACATGATGCATGAATCCCATTTCCCCATTTCCAGGGCCGTCTGAAAGCTGATGCTGGGAGTGCTGAAGCTCTGAAGTGGGTAGTGCCAGGTGTGGGTATTGAAGGCTGAAATTATACGTGTTCTCCTATATTTAACTGTAATTAAGCATTCACTTGAGTATCCATTCATCTGGTTTGTGCTTTTTTAGGCTTGCCACCATTCAGTAAACACATCTTTTTAGCTTTATTCCCCACGTAAGGTATAGGCACAGGAGTGATTAAAAATGTTAAGCTGTGCAAGGTTGAGTTCACATTAATCTTGTGGAAAATGTGTTTTGGTGCCATTTCCACCCTGTCTCCTGCAGCCTTCTCTAAAAATGATAAAGAAAAAAAAAGAAGGACTGTTTAGGAGAATATCTTCCTCCCTGGCAAAGAAAAGAAAGAGGAACAAATCCTGTGCAGCACATGGGAGAGCTGCAAACCTGCTCTCAGCTTTTGCAAACAGCACCGTAATGAGGCTCCCACTTGGAGATCTGGAGCAAAAACTGATCTGTGCTGTTCCTGCCAATACACCACCTTCCCTTTCGGTAACCTGGGTAGTGTTAATGCTCTGAGGCTCTGGAAAAACAAACAAGTAGTTGCTTGAGCAATGCACCTCCTAAAGCCTGGCTGAGGGCAGGAGGTTTGGGGTCTCCTGGCTGTACCAGCAGCTCCAGAGGGGCCACTGGACTGGCACTGCAGCCCTTCTGCCAGGCACACTGCCCCCCTGCCTCTGCAGACCCTGACTCTTGTTTGCACAGATGTGCAGTATTATTGTCTGAATTTCTACTCATTTGATTCAAAATTTCTTGCAGTGGAAGGAAAGGGGGAATGATGGACAGACTGGTACCTTACTAGCACATTTCCCTTTGCATCCAGGCTGCAGAGAAACGTGAGGTACAGCAAAATCTACAGGAGGGCTGAGCAGTAAAGCTGGTTTTGTTCACTCCTGTACTCGTTATGAGGAGTCTCTGCCCCTGGCCCCTTTACAGTGCAGTTTAGTTCAAACAACTGACTTTGCTTTAGCAGTGACAAATTCTGGAAGTCCAGGAAAATGCAGTGTCAGAGGAGATGTGAAACCCATGATACATCTACACTTATTTTGGGAAATAACTCTGTTGTAGGTAATATATCCTGAAATATTTTATGGGCACTTAAGACATGCACTTGGCACATGAATTGATTTACCTTCAGTTTGAATGCATTATATTCTTAATTTTTCTTTAGACAAACTGCAAAAGACAGTGGCAGTGCTGCCCCTGGCTCCTGACACAGTTTGCATCAGTCATTTCATACCTGCAAAACACACACAGAATAACCACTCAGTTCCCTCAGGCCTCTCACTCTTCTGCACTCAGGACTGTGCTACAGCTGCTGAGGGATTTAAGAATTTTAAAGAGTGGAGGGTTCAGCTAATTTCCACCAGGGATGGAACAACTGCACTGAAGCCAATTCAGCATCAGGAAAATAGCCATGAGTTTGACCTGCCTGTGGTTCTTGGAATACTTAGGGCACCTGGGAGTTTTAATGCTGGTACTTCAAAGCACACCTGTGCAATGGCAAGTATTGTCACCCTGCTACAGACAGGGAAAATTACCCAGCAGGAAAGGAACTGTGGATGTTACACTGCCATTCACAACTGGGGTCTGTGTTCTGGTCTAGCACTCCCACCCTGTTGTCACTTAATTATAGCCCACTCTGCCTTAGGTTTCATTCAGCTTTCAGGTTATGTTCAGATTTGTTTTGTTTTGTTTCTTCTCTTTCTTTGTCCTGCTGCCCTCCTCAGGGCCCTTGGAGGTGTTCTTGAGCAGGGGAAGAGGTGTTGATGCTCAACCTCCCACGTTACTTCTCTGTTCTCTGGGAGTGTATTTCTGCCACAGGCAGTCTGCTCACCAGATTATGTGATTTAATATTTTGGAGGCCCCGTAATAATGAGGTAAAGTAGAACTGGCCAACATGGTGCATCTTCCATTTCAACCAGTAGGTGAAGCTGAACATTTATTGGACAGAATTACTGCCTTCCTGCCATTAATAAAACGAAAGGTTTTGGGTAGTGCTCACAGTTATTCCTCCCTGGGAATTTACGAGGGCATTCGGGGAGAGCTGTTTTTCTTCCTCTGGTTCCCTTGCCTCGCAGTGAGTGATGGTTGTGCCTGTGAGGCGAGCACAGAGCAAACAGTTCATAACTGTAACTGTCTCCAGGAGAGCTCTGCTGGGCAGCAAAGTGCTCTAATGGAGCAGCAGGCAGGGTGGGCAGGCTGTAAAATAAATGCATTGCTACTTAAAGACTTGTCTGCACTCGGTTTATACCTCACTTGTGTCTGATACAGGAAATATTTTCAGTAGAGGTATCTCTGAGCTTTTTCTCAGGCAGTTCTGCTCATCTTTAATGTGCCCTGTCAGTCACCTGCTGCCTCTGTGCCTGTCCTGGGAGCCTCTGCAGTGCTGCCTAGTGAAAAAACCCAAAATCTGGGCTGTGAACTAGGAAATTTATAAAAGATGTGTCTAATTCTACTTCTGCTCTTGCATACTGCATAAAGGGAAAGATTCTTACTACTTTTTGTGTCTTACACTGTGTCAGAGAGGAAGCTTTAGTTTCTGTCATTCAAAAAGGGCACCTTCTAGGTCCATTAACCAAAAAAGGAAAGATTTTTAAAAATTTGTGTTCCTAATCCAAGTCAGTAGAAGAGTGGGTTTGGTTTTTTTTAATTAAAATCTGTAAAATATTTCCCTAAGGGCAATGAGATAAATATACTGTTTGCACTAAAACATTCATTTCCAATAAATGGCACTGACCTACTTTAATGCTGTTACATGTGTAATTGGGGCAAACTAATGTGTAATCTTTCTTTAAAAATGGGAGTGGCCTGCAAAACTGTAAATATAGGATAAATATATAGGAGATAGAGCCCCAAATCCACAGGGTCTGCCTGTTGTTTGCTTTAAAGTATTGTGCTCTTAAAATTATGGCTGGGAATTTGCGGGGCTCTGGGATTTGTGCAGTGCTCAGCTGATGTGGGTTAACCCAGCACAGTCTGCACAGTTCTACATTTTTACAGGCAATAGTTCAGTGTGGAATCCTGTTGGGATGGAGTGCAAGGCTGGGACAGTGGTTCCTGGCTTTGTCCATGTTGTGACACCAACAGCCACTTTTCTATTTGCAAGATGGGTGGTTCCTTTACATCATCAAATCTTTACAATGACCGCCTGGTTAATGATGGCAAAACAGACAGAGGCCTTTAAAATAAGTAGTAAACTATTTCTTATAATGCCCTTTTGTTGATTAGAGCCAGAATCATTTGATGTGGAATCATGTAATATTTGAACACTCTGCCTGTTTATTGCCACTGTCACTGCTTACCAGCTCAGTTGTGTTCTGGGTGATAAGTTAGGGTTGTACAAACTCCTTGGCATCCCTCTCCACTAAAAAACCACTAAAATGCATTTTCTTTGGTAATCTCAGCAGGTGTGCTGCTGTTCTTTGGTGACCATCCATGTACAGCACACCCTGTGAGAGACCTCGAGAACAGCCTCGTGTTGTACCACTGAGCTCAAGAACCATCACCAGTGATGGTGATCTTTGCTTGTCAGGAAAAGGTGGAACTTTCCATATGGTAGGTTTGAAGTTAGCTTTGTTTCTTTCAGATTTCTGTAGGAAATCAGCCTGAATGTGTCTGTATTTGCTATATAACTGTCTTTTATGAAATTATGGAACATATATTTTAGAAGAGACCCCAGCTTTATTTCTTGGTGTTATAAAATCAAAAATTCCATGAAGCACATACTTACTATTGGAAGAATTTGATAAAAGTATTGGCAAGTGTTAGTAGGAAATCAGGTAGTGCAGTGTCATGCCCCAGACAGCTACAAAACCAGGAACACTGCCACTTCAGTTTTCAAACCAGCTCCCTTTTCTCCTAGCAGGGGAAGTTCAGCTCCTGGGTGACGATGGCACAATTGGCTCTCGTGAACAAGGTGCTCAGAGTGCCTTTCATGCTGCTGTTCCCTGGAAAAGGGGCTCAGATCTTACAGATTCCTTACCCTGTTGTGTAATGCAAGATTGACCACCGTGACCTGTGGGTTTTGTCCAAGGGGAATCTGCTGCTGCAAACAGTTCCTTCTGTAGGATGCACGTGCCACAGTAACAAACCGTGTCCTGAGGCGCTGCAGTGCAGTGAGGAGTGAAAAGATGCTGTACAGATACAGAAATAGATGGTTTTGCCGAAAGACTTTGTCTTCTGCTGCCAAGAAAAGCTGTAAAATTGCGGTGCAGGAGCCTCGGGGTTAGCCTGGTGCAACAGTGACTGCAGATTGCCTGCTGTGTTTAACCTTCACCCACTCGGGCAGCGTCATCACTTCAGGTTCTTACGGGGAGCCCGCAAATGTTGCACCTTCATTTACGGGATGTAACTCCACACCCCTGGTATTTATAACTTCACTGTGTGCTGAGGGATGATGAGGGACAGCAGGAGCAGCAGTAAATAAGAAATAGAAAAGAAGAAGGAACACAATTGAAGGGTTTGAATCTGTCTCTGAATTTAAAGGAAGCTCCATTGTTTCCAGCAGGTCAGCTGGGCTTACATAAGATAACTAACAAATGAGTGAAATTCCAGGAAGTTAGACTGACAACTTCCCAGGCTCATAATATTGCCTGCTGAAAGCAGAGCTGTTAAACAATTACAGTTTCCATCATCCACTTCAGGGTTAGAGCCCAGCCCAGCTCAGTTAATAGCTGGAGATGACTGACTCAAGTGCCCCAGTACCAGCAGGTTGTAATCAACTTCAGTGTGAAGACATAAATTTACAATCAGGTGCTTTTAAAAGCAAAAACGTCAGCTTGCAGTCACTCTAGTAACACTCCAGTAGGCTGCTCTGACAGGAACACCACCCTGGGAAGCAGGAGTAGAGAAACTCTTTCACACACTCTGGGACCAGTGGAAATGCTTCAGGATTTGTTGGCAAGACTTGGCTGCAGGTCTCTCTTGTATTATGTGTTTTGTGGCATTATAAAATAGTTTCTGTTGCATTATCTTATCTATCTAGGTCATTTAAATGCAAATATGTGCACCCCAGTTACCTTGTCTATGGAGGAATACAGTATAGGCTTAAAAAAACCCAGAGAGATAGGGTTGAAGGGAATCTTGCTCCTGTTTTTAAAAAGGAATTAATGCTTGCAAGGAGCACTTCACAAGTACATGTTATTATTATGCATTTTGTGCTCAGATTCTTTTAGTTGTGGTGGTCTTCAAGGCCAAGGAAACCTGTGAGCAGGAAGGGCAGATCAGCTTCCTGCATCTTAAGCTGTGTCCATCCTCCAGCAGTTCACGTGGTCCTCTCAGGTCTGGTGTTCTCCTCGTGGTCCAGCACTGCCAGGAATGAGTTTCTGGACTGAGGGGATTTTCACATCATTCTTTCAGAACTGTCTGACAGTAATTGCTCTGGGCAGAAGCAGAACAAGCTTGTGCTGGTTCCCCAGCCCAGGTGTTACTGGACGTTCCCTCAGCAGTTCTTGTGATTAGATCCTGATGGAGCTTTCCCTGGATCCTCGACTGACGTGGAGCTGTGCCCTGGTGAATTGGCAACCTTTTTAGCCACTCTCTTTTTTCTTTCCATTCACATAAATAAGTAACTATTCTCTTTGAGGCACTTTAATATTCAGATTTGGAGAACTGAAATTAGAGTCAGCACATTCTGACAAAAATATAGTTGCATAAAAGGTTTTTACATATAAAGGATCTTCTGGTCACTTTCCAGTTTATTTTCAATTTTTCTGCTTCCTTTTGGAATTTTTCAGCATTGCTGAGTTCCCACATGAACATCTGCAACGTAATTTTGATTTTAAGTGCTTTATAATCATACACTCTATAAATATTAGATTGTCTTTTAAAGGCCACTTCACTTTGATTTTGAATATTAAGTGGAACAAACAAAAAAAAATTATTGTTCAGACAATTGCTCTAATTTTGGTGTCCTCATTTCTGGGCTAAAATGTAACTAAATTCTGCCATTGCTGGAATTTGAAATACATGGTCTTCTAATTAAGTAGTGTGCAGGAGCACTCAGAGAGCTGGAGATAGAGGCATGCATTGGATTGAAACAAATATTAGTCTCTTTACAGTAGCAAAAAAAGACTTCTGAATAGCCAGATGAGAGCACGAGGGAGTGCTTCCCCAACCTGCAGCAGTGAGAATGTTTCTGGTGTGTTCTATTCAGAAAAACAAGAGACAGCTGTGCACAAAGCCCCACCCAGACACAGACACTGGGCTGGATGCGTTTCAGCCTAGCAAGTAAATCTTTGCTGATTAAATGAGTTTCCAGTCCGGTGGGTCTCCAGTTTGCCTCCCTTTGCCTTTCCCCAGGGCTGCCTTGCCTCCCCTCTCTGCCATCCCTGTCTCTCTGTGCTTCCCCTTTCCCAACATCTGGGTGGAGATGGCTCAGCCAGGGCTTTGTGAGGCCACCTGGGTGGGGTCTGCCCTGGAAGTTACTGAGTTACTGCAGTCACACTTCATTTATGTTTTGGAGGGTTTATTACACTCTGTCACTCCAATGGGGGTTTTAGATTGTTCAGGGCCCAACAAGAAAATTGGTAACTGGGCCCACAATCCTTTAATGCTTTTAAAATCCTTAAAGAAGGAATTTTCTCAACCCTATTTGAAACTTACTTGACATACAGGGGCCCAAATGGAACACCAGCAGGTCCCCACAGTGCTGGGAGTGCTGGCAGCAGTGATGCTCCTTGCACATGGCCAGAGAATTTCAGTCTAACTCTCTATTTAAGTGAGCACATAATGTGGGACATCAGAGCAAGCTCCTTATTCACAGAAGAAAGTTTAAACCAGCATGACTGTTTGCAAACTGGAAACTTCCTTCTTGAATAATATCTGATAATCATCCTTGTCTGCATGACCTGTGTGTCAGCATATGCTGAGAGCACATCTATTTTAACACCAGTCCTAATAACACAGCTGCAGCCCCGGGGAGGAGTGTTGTGCCTGAACATGCTCGAGCTCCAGGAAGGTTCTGCATCAGGCACTGAAATCTGCTCTTTCCTCAGCAAAGAGTCTTCTAATTAACCTATTATTGCAAGATTTTGGAGCTTGTTTCCAGAGGAGAGAGAATCTAGCCAAGACATGAAAAACGTGTCAGTGTAATTCTGCAGCAGCAGAGTGAAGCCCTGTGCTCTAATGACACACCAGATTTATCAGAACTCTTTTCTGTGTATCCCTCACAAACACAGACTTGCACTCAAACCCATTCTATAACTGTTAATCCATATTACATTTCTCTTGTTAGTTGAATGACAACAGTCTGCATTGACCAGGGTTTTTTTGAATGAAGCAGATTTTTGGAGCTCTTCTTTAATTGTGGCAATATTCTTTCATACTGCAAAGATATATCTAATACGAAATGCTAAAGGATAATTTTAGGCTGTGGTTTGTATCCTGCTAATCAATGTAATTGCCTTCCTCATTCTTCCCAGTCTCCATTCCTTTTTCTGGGAGTCTTAACCACAAAATATTTTCTCTGAACTGTGACTGAGGAAGAGTTTCTATATAGCATCACTAAAAAATGAAAGCCGTTTCTAGTAGGTAATTGCAAAGCAGATAAAGAAGTTTGTGGCTGAAATGTCTATAATACTCAGCTCGCTTGGTACTGTTTATCTCCGTGGCCAAACCTTCCCTGGAAAGGCTCTTTTGAGTGTATGCCACATCATGCATATAAGCATCAAGAAGAAAAATCACTGCTGCTTTCAAGTAGGAGATAAAACTAAAAGTTTTGGAAAAATGGAATAAGATTTTAGAGGGAACTTATGTTATTATATATCTTCTTGCCTTAGAAGTGAAGATGTAGAAGTGAAAACATCAGCTTTACTTAGTTGCAGTTCCTGATGATGCACATATCTGCATCTTAGTGCTGATTCTATTCTCATAGTCCTGATTTTCAAAAACAAGCTACACCCTGTCTGAAATTTTGCCCTGAAGTTCAGAAATACCCAACCAGCTTTTGAAAATGAGATACAGACCTTGTCTTTCTGGGATAGCTCTGGAAGTGACTGCTTTGTCTTGCTGCCTTCTGAAGCTGGTTTTGCATATGCCTATGAGCAGGACTGGCTTTCTTTTAATGTGGGTCTATCGTGCCCTTTAATAAACAGCATAGGATTGTGTAAAAACATGATTGTAAAAACATGATTGTTAAAACATGTGTAAAAACCTCTGTGCACACACAGGAGAGACAGGATTCCTCTCTCCAGCCTCTCAGTGTGGGATGCAGAGATCTGCAGCTGAGCCTCTTGTTTGGCAGGAATGAGGTAAGTTCAACAAAGAGAAAATTGTTTTCTTATTGCTGCCTTCTGATGAGGGTTCTCTTATGGTCAGCAATACCTTCTTGTATAAGAGTCTTCAAAAGACAGATAGCACTTGAATACTTGGGAAGTTTGTGTCAGGACCAGTCCTTCCTTGTTGACAGCATCAGCACAGCTCTCCAATGCAGTTCTGCTTCTGCCACAGAAGGGGGAAGTTTCTTTTAGGATTGGAGGAGATGAAGTATCCAGAGGGAGGATGCCAATCAGACAATGAAAAACTGAGACAGGCTCTTTGCAAGATCAACACAAGGATGCAAGAGGCAAACTCTTACCATCAGTGGTCTGTTGTAACATCCCTTTTTCAAAAAGTATTTCCCAAATACTTTTGCTGGCTTGCAATTGCAGTACCTGCAAATGGAAGATAAACTCAAAGCATTTGGGGATAAAAATGCCAAATTCTAGCAACTGCATGCTGGTGTTTATAGTGCAAACTTCCCTCTGATTTCTTACTTGTTAACAAGAAAGTTCACAACTTGTATAAGAATGCCAAGTTCCCAGTATAGTATGACATATATAAAATAATTTTAAAAGAAGCATAAGCCTGCCAGAGAAGGTTGGAGACAGAGGAGTATGAGGTAGTTTGTGTGTGATAAGCAGAACCATCTGAACACGTTCAAATCCACACCTGGGAAGGGCTTGCCGTGATTCCTTCTGTCTGCAGACCCACTGTGCCTTTCAGCTCCACTCCCAACAAAAGCAATAAATCTTTATCCCATTTCTCTCCAGTTTCCAAATGTGTTCACGTGCCCTGGATACTCCATGTTATGGATACAGGCAAGGCCTTGCTGTGAAAGCTTGTCAGAGTGCAGGTTAAACCAGCAGTGCCCTGACTGATGTTTAGGGCAGGCACAGAGCTCAAATCTTATCAGTGGGGACAGTTTCATCCACTGATTAAATGCAGGAAGAAGGAAATAAAAGAAGCTTTCCAAACACAAATGGTGGCCTCTGGTTTTAGAGGGAAGAGTTAACAGCTCTGATTGCAGTGAATACATTGCTGTGCAAAATCCCCACAGGAGGCAGGGGAGTCAATGGCTTGTCATAAACGGGAGCTTTTCCAGACTACCAGTACAAAACTGTTTAATCACTTCTGGTTTAATCATTTGTATGTTTCTTGTCTTGTTTATTCCAAATGCAGAGGTTCAGGAATTGAGACTCCAAGACACCTTTAACATTTTGGCCATCTCTTGACACTGCAGTAACTCCACTGGACAGTCAGAGTAGAGTGACACAAATTGGGACTGTGGGAAGGAGCACTTCTCCTAAAAGGAAGAATAAAATAGGTAAATATCCATTATAATTTTATATAATGAATATACCTCTGTGGGTGTGGAGACTTTGAGGGACATCTACCCAAGGAGGGAGAGGACTTGTCCTAGGCTGGATTGCACTGATGTTTTCTCCCTAGAAAACCAGCTGGGAAAACTGTGTCTGCCCTGTTGGAAACTGCTCCCAGTCCATCCATCAGGAACAGAATGGAAAGAAAGAGGGCAAAGAGGTTCTTGAAACAGAACCTTCACAGAAGACTGGACAATGAGACACCAACAGTGATTATAAAGCAGCAGAGGGGAAATGGTCTGGGATATTCCTCTGTGTGACTTGCCTGAATAATTTCTCCAGGCTGCCTCCCTCTTACCAGCTTTTGTGGCTTTAAGGACATAAAGGCTGCTTTTTGTCCCCCTTGGTTTCCAAGTCTGACAGTGCTGAGCTGCTGTTGGGCTGCACTCAGCACTGGCATTTTCCATTCAAACCAGGTTCCTTTGGAGACTCTGGAAAAACCTTACGTGAGTGTAAATGAAATTAGATGATGCTGCAGTTCTTTATTGTCTGAGCTATTAATATTCAACACCTGAACCAGTCCCCTTTTAAGTAAGAATGAACAGGAAAGGGTATTGTATGAAAGTCAGACATTTGAAGAAAAATGCCTGAGTAGATTTGATGGCACTTTATGACCGAAAAAAATGATACAGAGTTCGTGATGGAAAAACCATTGTTCCCCTGTGATAAATCGACCTTATCCACGTTAGTTTGGGATTATTTTTCCCCCAGAGATAGAAATAGAGTTTTCCATATTGAAGATTTTGTTGTATCTTTTATTCTGTGCATTCTCTGCAAAATTCCGAGGTGGGAGGCTGAGCATGCAATGCACTGAGTAGGAGGGTTGTTTGTGGTGTTAAACCTCTGCTCACAGACACAAAGTGAATTTCCTACCAGAATGGAAGTGGTTGTCAGTGCCTGTCATGCCTTTGTCTTGCAGCCTGACCCCCCTGCTGGGGATGGCTTTGTCTGTGGACTCGGCTTGGTGCCGCTGGCAGCGACTGGGAGCTCCTCGGCCCTCCCTGGAATCCACACCACTGCTGTTTTCTGTCAGAGACAAACCAGAACTCAACCCAGACAAATGGAGGATTGTGTTTCCTGGCAGTGAGAGACAGTGGAAAGACTGGAAACAAGCTTCTACCTTTCATTCTGGAAACAGGATACAGACCACAAAGTACACATGGCTCACTTTTTTGCCCCAAAATCTTTTCGAACAGTTTCTCAGGTAAAAAGAAATCATTCAGTGCTCCACGAGATTTTAGGACTCTCTCTGAAACAGTGATATTTGAGAGTAATGGACAAGGGCCATGTGTAGTGGTGACAGTACTAAAACTTAGGTGATGATTATTTGTGGGCAAATGTCACTCAGTTCACACTGAAATGGAGGATTGAAGCAATCAGCACTGGGAGTGTCTGACACTGCTGCCATCAGCTTTGTTTGAATGCTGGAACAGTTTTCTTAGTAGAAATTTAAAAATCCCTCTGTTTTCATAAACTCTTGGTTTTAAAGAACGCAGAAAGGATTCATTGGATGTGTTGAGAAAATTCTATGGATTTCAGCAGCTCAATTTTGATATCTTTTTAATGTCATGAACTGTCTACCAACTTTGAAAGAGTATAAATCTATGTGCAAGTGCAGATCAGGTTTCTGTCCAAGTGCTGGTTTCAAATTATGTGCCCCCTCAGCATAATTAATCATGTCAAAAAGATGCCCAGGGAGATATCATTATGATAGAGAGAAATGAAAATTGTATATTCATCTCTAGCCTTGAAATTTCCATTCTGTGTATTAGATGTACACATTCATGATTTGACCTTCCACTTGTGGAATCCTTCGTGGATTCCTGACTGGGACATTTCATTCATTGGTTTGGGGTTTTAAGGTTTCTTTGGCTTCTGTTTGATTTTGTGCTTATTTATAAGACTGAGGCAGTGGGGGGTCATTAAAGACCTTGGAGCTCCTGGAGGTAAACAGTGTCTGTAATATGTGGGGAAAGGGACTTAGCCATCATAGTATCAAAGTGCAGCTCACAGGCTCCTCTAAAGAAATAATTAACAACTTGGTTAAGCAACTGATTAATTCATTCTGGAGAAAGGAAAAAGAGGACATAAGAGTGGAATGATTAATGTTCCTTTGGCACAAAATGGGTGTTGTTCATTAAGGAAAAGACACATTCTAATTTCTGACTACTTTTAATTTATTTTCTACTTTTTCAGGCTGGGCAATCTTTACTTCTTCTTTCTGATGGTTCTGAGCTGGTTCCCACAAGTGGAAGTCTTCCACAGGGAGGTTACTCTGCTGCCTCTGGTTGTGGTGCTGCTTGCCAGCATGATTAAGGATGCTATTGAGGACTACAGAAAACACCAATATGACAAGGCAATAAACTCCTCGAAGACCAGGGTGTATGACAAGTAAGTAAATGAAACCAATTCTTCCCCCTTGCATTTGTTGTGGTGGAAACTGTTCATCTGGTTGGGCAGTAATCCCCTCATTGACCCTTTGGAGCACTGTAAATTTGGAAAAGCTCTTGGAAAAGAATTTGTTCTACCTTTAAAATGCCTTACTTATCTCACTGAAATCATCTCAGTATCACTGGAGCTTTCTTACATATCCCAGCAGTGTGTGCTGATAGACAGGTTTCCATTCCAAGTTTTCAAACCAGCTTGCCAACTCACACAACATCCTCTCCAGGGAGCAGAAGGATCTGGAGGAAAGATGAAACTTATCCAAGTTTGGAAAGGATAACTGGGGCTGTTTAAAAAAATGTAAGATGTGTCACACTGTACCCATTAATAAAAAACTAGTGATCAACAACATTCAAGGTGAATCATGATGGGGAACTGAAAAATAATTTCTAGGTCTTCCAGTAAGCAGAGGGATCAATACAGGCCTGGCTTTGGGATGGTACAACACCTGCAGGGAGCTGTTTGCTCAGTAGTGACTCAGAGGGAAGAAATAACTTCATGTGTAATTGTTGTTGCAACATTTCCATTTCATCAGAGTTTCTTGTCCAAGCACCAACTTGACTTGAGACTGCTCAGCTTGTCACTATATAATGCAGTAGATAAGAGTTTGCATTTAGAAGTTTAAATATTTAGGTCTCTTCCTTTTTTCACCTCCCCTTAAGATCAGGCTACAGAGAAAAAATTACTCTGCTTTGCATACACGTCATTAGCTCTCCTGGAAATGAATATTTATGTGTCAGAGGCATGGGGACCAAAGAGGGGGAAGAAATGAGAGACTGGAAGGAGTGAGTGGATAAGAGAGGGAGGTTTGGGGTCTATCAGAGGAGAAGGATTGGTCTGAGGGGCAATCCAGCTACGCTGCCCTTCACTTGCCCATGTCTATGTACAACCCCCAAAACTGCCAAATCAGAGGTTTACTTGGTTTGGGGGGTGGGAGTTGTTGGTTGTTTAATCATCCATGTTATGATCGTGAAACCAAATAGTAGATAGAGGAAGTAGAAGAGAAATGGTGTCTGAACTGAGGCTTGGGGCAATCTTTTGTTGACATCTGGGACGTGCAGCTCAACCCATTACCTTTGAGCTTCCTGGCAACTCCCAGGGCCATAAAGTGATCCTGAACCTCCTGGAGTGAGCTGAGACAGTGGTGTGTGTGTCCTGTGCTCTGGCACTACTCAGGTCGGAGCAGAGACTGTGTGAGCAGCGAGGCAGTGCCAGGGAAATGCTCTGAGCTTGCCAGTGTTCCCCAACAGGAATAACCAAACATTCCAGATGCTTGTGCCCCAGGTGAGGTGCAGCCTCCCCAGCAGGCTCTGGGACCTGTGCAGCTGAGTCAGGGTGATCCCCGGCCCCGGGGAGGTGGAGGCTGCAGCAGGAGAGGCAGCTCTGGGCTTGGGACACCTCAGCTCTTCCCTCCACCGTTCCTTTGGCAGTTCCTTTGGATTACTGAACTCTTCTGACTTTGTTGGATTTCAACTCGAAGCTACTTTTTGAGAGGAAAACAAGATGTCAAGGAGGATTGTTCCAGGCTGCTTCTCTAGAATGGTATGGAAGAAACATTTCTTCAAGGAAACCTGCTGCCACTGTGGCTCCTCAGACACTGAAACCCAAAATGAGGAGCTGGAGAAGAGAGGAAAAGTAAAGAAAAGAAAGAAGAAGAATGAAAACAAACGAGTGATCATCTCCAATTTGCCCTTTGGAAGTAAGAAGTGGAAGGAAAATCCAAACAGACACTATGACTCCAATAAAATTAAGACCACAAAATATACCATCCTGACTTTCCTCCCTAAAAACATCTACGAGCAGTTTCACCGCTTTGCCAACATCTACTTTGTGTTCATTGCACTGCTGAATTTTGTGCCAGTGGTGAATGCTTTCCAGCCAGAGGTGTCCCTCATCCCCATCTGTGTCATTATGGCCATCACGGCCATCAAAGACGCTTGGGAGGACTTTCGGAGGTACAAATTAGACAAAGAGATCAACCACATGGGCTGCTTCATTTACAGCAGGTGAGCTCTGTGCAGCTTTCATTGCTAAAACAACGCTTTGAGATCTTTTATCAGTGGTGAGGCTTTTTGTTGAAACAATTAATACATTTTGGGTGCTGGAAAATCCCAGGGATTCACTGAAATGGGGAAAATTCAGAGCCACTGTTTCCCATCAGGTATTTGTACTGATACAGGGGAAGATTTTTAATTTTTTTTAAAGCAGTTTTAGATAGGGAAGGTTAGTTTGAGTTTCATGATCTTGGTGTGGCTCTGGGCCTCTTAGATGTGAAGAGCACTGGAAATAGGTGCTTGAGGAGCTACAAGCAACTGCTTTCCTTAGGAATTTTCAGGAGGGTTTAATTCTTTCCATGTAAAGGGGCACAGAACAAGATCTGTCTTGGGACTTGTTTGCATTCTTAGATGCCAAGAAACCTCTTGAAGTTTTGGCCCTTTGAAACACATTTAATTTTGTACTCTAGACTGGAGCTTTCAAACTGAAACTGTAAAAATGCAGCCTAGAAATAGAAGATAGTAATATGTGCCTGTGTTTACTCATCTCTGAATGAATTAACTGCATATGCCTGTTCTCACTTTAAAATGCTTCAGGACTTCTTGCTCTCAGGACTTTCCTAAAGTTGAAAATTATGTTTTACTGTATCAACACTGTTCTCTCAGCAAAGTAGCAAATGCCTTCTCCCTGTTAAAATATCACAGCTGGGAGTCAGAAGTGCAAAACTTTCCATCTCTGTGGATGTACCTGTCATCCCTCCAATTAATCAGCAGTGCTTTATATAATGTGCACTTTCACAGGCAGGATCTTGAAGAACTTTGGCTTTTATCACACGGGGCTGTCATTTCTCTTTGTTTCTCTTGCGTGTGTTTGTCAGATTTTTATTTTTATATCCTGCTGGTTAAACAGGAAAACAATGGATTTGCTTGTTTAGAGGATAGACTTATCCCCAAATGTAGATAATGATTTGTCAGAAACAAAATTGTACTGCTCTCTTTGCCAGCTTGTCCAAAAGAGAAGGCACTTGACAAGTTTCTAAATAATGTTGGTTTAAGATTCCTCCTCTCCTGCAGTGGAGACTGTCAGTAATTGCAGCTCTTTGGGTAGGGTGGCAAAGCTGCCTCTCTGGAGATTGGAGATTGCAGTCCAGTTGGATGTCTGGATTATTCCAGTGTTGCATTAGCCTGTGAGGCAGTGGATTATCTGTTACCACTTGTTAAAACCAGTATGAAGGAGAAGAGAGGGGGTAGTAGGTGCTAATGAATGAATCCCATGATAATTGAATCCCATCTTATTTATTTCCTCTATACATACAGCAGCCAGGAAATTTAGATCTAAAGCCTTTGACCACAGGAATATGAGAAGTAGGGAGCACAGTAAAACTCGTTCTGTGTAAGGGAACAATGTCCATCATGGAATTACAACATGCATTCAGATCCAGATTCAACCCCAGCCATGAGCACTTTGTTCTGCAGGAACACGACATGGGCCTGCCTTAAAATTGGGTTTCCCATCCCATAAAAAAGATGTTCATCTACTAATGAATCTTGTCTAGAATCTTGTCTTTCACCAAAGTTTTATGGCCTAAAAAGGTGATGTAAGGGAAGGGAAGATGAGAAGGGTTTCAGACTGTAGGATTCATCCTGTCTGGAAAGAACGTGGGTAATTACAGTTGCCATCAGATCAGTCACTACAGCTTATTATATCATGAATAATTTTAATCAGGCTTCTCTAGTGCTTTGGGAAGCTGATATTTCTTGTTCTTCTTGCTGCCTGCAAAGTCATGGAAGAGCATGACGTCTTCTAATTTTCTTCCTTATGAATCATCTGCTGGAGGTGATTTTTTTTAACACAGGTGAAAGTCTTTTGGGGACCCTGCAAATTTTGTTAATCTTGTGGCAGCAAAAAGTTTTTCTTAATAGAGCAACTGATCTTTCATCCTAAGATGAAAGATTACTTAGGTTTTAAGAGGCAGTCTTGGAGTGCATATTGCCTTTATTTCAGATTTCAATAACAAGAACTCTGGCTCCTGCTCCAAAAGAAATACAGAGACAGACCAATCTTGCCCAAATGCTGACTATCCTCCAGAAGTTTCTTGCAGACAAAAGGAAGTGCAGCAACTTGTCTTCTTTTAACAAAGAACAGGGGGAAATGAAATTAAATAGGCTGGCCTTTAAATACTTTGCTTCCAATTTTGTTTTCTCAGAGATCAGCTGGAATGGGAAATCCAGGCTGCTGGTCTAATGAAAAAAAAGACACTTCCAGCAGTGTGTTTAAGGAATGTTTAACTGAGAAAATGGGAGGCAATCAATAGGCATTAAAGTATTTTGGGGAGAGGCAATAACTTAGATCTAATGTTTCATTTTGGAGATTGTCATTTCAGAACCGAAGCTTTGGGAATCATCTCAACTGTAGACAAACTTGTGCTGTCAGAACAAATCACACAGCACCAAAAGGAGAGAACAAAAAATTCAGACTGCCCTTCACTGGAACTCTTTGTCTGCTTAGTGTAAGGTTTTAGGACATTTAAAGATTTTTGCATCTGCACTAACTCTGGGTTAGTCCTGCAGAGTGATGTGGAAAGAAGATAAAAACTAAGGACTCAACAAACAGTTTCAAAACTGTTGGCAGTTTTTTAAAATCCAAACTGCCAACAGCTGAAAAGCTGAAAGTGGCTTAAGCTGCTCTGAAAGAGAATTAAAATATTTCAGTCAACTGAAATGTTGTAATTCTGTGTTGTCCTTTTCTCTCTGCCAGCAATGGAGAGCTGCCCTCCTACAGGCTTCTGGGCAGATACTGTTCTTTGTGTTTCCTTAGGCAAGCTGGGTAGCAAAGGCTGCCTTGCTGATTGAACCTCCTGCAGAGGCTCTGGGCAGCTGCACTTTGGGAAGGGAGGAGAGGCTGAACCTGCCCTGGATGCTCCCCAGGTCTGGGAGAGTGACTGGGGCTGCCCAGGGATGCAGAGACCATCAGGGGTTTGTGGAAGACAGCAGAGAAGGGCAGGGGACAGGCCTGAAAACAGGAATTAACCTACTGCCAAATCTCAGAAGAAATAAGGGAAAAAAAGCAAAGAAAGAACAGAAAAGAAATTTTATTTCTCTTTGGACCCTGAAAACATCCTTTGCAGCTCATTCGGCCCAGGGTGAACCTGAAAGTCTGTAAAGTACAAAGCAGGATGAGAGGAAAATACCATCCTGCCAAGGGCACAGTAAGCAAAAAGATTTCTTGCCAATATTTTAAATTAGTCTTGTTCAGCAGCACTGAGTTTTCACTTGTTAAAGAGCCTTTTCTTTCTGCTTTATTATTTTTGTTTTCTAACAAAGCATATAATGTTATGCATTTTCTAACAAAGGATATTATTTTATGCATAACAAAGCATAACAAGACTAGGAGCCTGCTGGAGGCTTTGGTGTGTTTATTTTATACACCAAAAAAACCTAAAGCCTACGTCCCACTTGAAATCTCACCATGCTCCCTCAGGCAAAATTGCAATCGATTTTCTTGGGCACAGATATAGAAATATCAAGGCTTCTGCACCTCAGAGGTGCCTCATCTCCTCAGTAGGTGCATTGCTAGGACAACCCCCAAGCCACTGTCCCCTTGCTGATGTCAGACGTGAGTGTGTGTTCTCCACTGGGACTGTCCCTGCCAGTGGGTCTGCTCTGCTCTGTCACCCTGGGATGTTGTGTTGTTGTTGTACCTCACCTGCTATGGAGATTTTGCACCCAGTTTGGCTGTGGGTACATGAATTAACAGTGGGGTTTAGTAACAGTGCCTTCTGTTTGTGCAAGCTGAGGGGATTCTTCAAACTCCCAGTGAGCTGAGGAAGAGTCCTCAGTGCCCTCAGGATGTTCTGTCCCCATGACACTGCTTGAGACCAGTGCTGCCAAAACTGGGAAGGAATTAAAACTTGAATTCATCCTCTTATGAGGAGGGTGCTGATTGTCTGGTCAAGAAATATGGGCCATACTGGGCTGACTAAATGCAAAAGAAAAATGTCACTACTGAGCTGGTCCAGGCAGCAGCTCCTGGCAGTCAAAGAGCAGCGAGGTGGGAGATGCTGGGAATGTGTGCATTGCTACAGTGAGGATCTCTGCTCTCTGAGGAGGAAAATCCATAAATCCATTACTAATGCTACCACTGGTTTGTGTATTGCTTTATCAGAGCTTTCTCCAAGATCTGTTACCTGCCAAGGCATTTAAAGCTGCTTCCCAGAAAAGGTGCAGTGGTTTAGCAACAGCAGCAGGAGTTAATGACTAAACATTAAGGGCAAATAAAAGAAAACCTGTGGCTTTGACTCAGAGAGCTGCAGAATCGTGGCCTCATGGTATTAGGATCCATCCTACTGTCTGGAGTTTTAAAATAGACCTTTAAAACCTGGAGAGAAGCAGGTTTGGACCTCATGAGCTACATAGTCATGTAAGGATATGACCACCAAAAATCTGATATAGACTGTGGGTTCTAGAAACTTCATAAGTTAATGAGAGTGTTTAGAAACCAATGCTAATGACTGATGCATGCTAAGGCCATTGAGTGACCTTGGAGTTACCTGTTAGTAGCAATAGCATTTTGTTCAAGGCAGTATTAAAAACAAAATAGATTTTCTTAAATACAATCATCAATAATTTACAAAACGAACCCAGTGAAGTCTAAGCAAATGTGTTCTCAACATGCTTTTTGCTCCTATTTTATTTTATTTCTTCAAAGGCGGGTTAAGAGAAATCCAGAGCCCTGTATATGAACACATAGTACCTTTATAGAGCTCTGGCACTTCCTTAAAGTTCTCATAAACTTGAATTGATTACACAAGTTGAACATAGGCTTCTTTTATCATCGAGACAATAACTTCCTTGTTACAATACTATAGGCAGTTTTAGCACATAAAAGATAGGATCTGCTACTACCATTAAGGAATTTGGAATGCCAAAACCATGGAAGTGTTTGTACTTTATTAGACTTTAGAAAAATTTCCCTCCCATTATCTTTAGAAGGTACTATTGCTCTCTCAGCATAGTGCCCCAGTCATAGAATGTAAAGGGTTGGGAGGGATCACCCGGTCCCAACCCCCCTGCCACGGGCAGGGACACCTCCCACTCGAGGTGGGGAGCCTGGCAGAGCCTGGGGCTGCTTGTGGGGCTGGTTGTGGGGCTGGTTCCAGGGCTGGCTGTGCCAAAGGACATCCCTCATGCTGCTGGGCTGATGTCCAGCTCACAAAACAACCCTCCCAGCTCCTGCAGTGGCACCACCGTGGCAGAAGCCAGAGATGAGTCAACACTGAGGTACCTTCTCATGCTCCAGCAGCATCTCCAGCCCAGGGGCACCATCAGCCAGGCTGTGCTGCACTCTGACCCATGGACAGCTTCCACGATCAGCTCCTGGCTGGTCTAGTGCCTCCCTCCAGTCCTAAATCTGCTCCTTTGGTGCCAGTTTTGTAAAGTTTGGTGGCAGTAGCTCCTAACTGTGAGGTCCTGGCCAGACAGTGGTCTTTGAAAACATTCTGTGAGGTTTTTTACATGTAAAAGCTGGTATAACCTTTGATAGCATAAGCTGTGTGAGGTTTCTGCTTGCGAAAATAGACTCTAAGGGGTAAGAACCTTGTGTGATTCACCCTGCTGTCTGTGTAGAACAGAGATCTCAGAATATCAGCATCTTTATTATAAAGTAGGTGATGCTTGAAGGAGGCCATTTTCCAATGCAGCATTTTAGCAAATTTACATACAATAAAATACAAAGGTTGGGGTTTGTCTGTTGATGACACTGATGTATTTTTCTAGGTGTGGCAACTTAGAGGGTGAAAAGGAGAGAAAACAAACTTTACTTTGAGCTGCAAAGGATCCCAAAATGGAGCTTGCAGTAATGCAAGGGAATAAGACTCATTGAACTCTAATTGGCTGATAAAATGCTTTTAGGTGATAAAGATTTTGAAGATCTTTCTCTAAGACAATCTAGGACACATAGATATGTTGTGGAGTGCATGTGAAAAATTACTTTTATTTAATTTCCCTTGGGGAGCAGAACAATAATTTTTATTTGCTCACATTCACCATCCATTTTGTCCCAGTTTTTGTTTGAGATTTATCTTTATTGAATCCAAGAACAAGAAATCAAATTGTTGACATAAAGTCAATAATTTATTCAAGTTTCCCCATGATCTCCAATGGCAGCAGAGTGTTTTTATGATCCTTTTTCCCAGAAATGACTTCATAAACTCTATTTAGTTCAGGTCTTCTGGTCAGATTTGATGGGTCCAATAACAGTTCTGGCAGACTTCACTTTGGCTGTTCAAGGGAAGCATCTCTTTTCACTGGCACTATCCTCTGCTGGGCTCTATCATGCTCCCCATTATCCCAGGACAGCAGGGGAACACCTGTGAGTGTGCTGATGATAAATTGCCTGGTAAGGAGAGAAGGTACTGAGGAACTTTTATCTTACCTGGTGGTTTTGATGTGCCCCAGCCCTGGTGCCACATGCTACCTGAATCAGATTTCCAGGTTCTCACCTATTGAAAATCATCCCATTTTGTTTATTTCATTGGTTAAATACATTTGCCCTTTTGATATGTCCCTCATCAGACATCTTGGATTTATGAAGCTCCTCTGTTTGTTCAGCAACCAGAGCTTGTGCTGTGAACTTTAATCACTGAGCAGAAAGTGGGCAGCGTTCCCAGTCACAGGGATTGCTGGAAGGAAACTGCTTCAGCTGAAAAACCTTGTCAGGCAGCTGGGCCAGTGCTGCCATGGGGGCACCAGTTTCATCAGGAAGTATTTGTCTTCCTTTCATCCACTGGTAATTCTCTACAAAGTTGTAGAAAACCTTTGTACTGCAGGAAATTGTTAATCTTCCGGCTCCAACCGAAGAGTTCTGTCAGGAGCAGAAAATGTGTTTCTCTACCAAACTGAATGTTCTCTGGGAGAGAGGGACAGGCAGTTCACCTGAGAGCAGGTCTGGGGTTCTGGCAGTTCCTGAACTCCAGTCCCTGTGCTGAGTCCTCCTTTCCTTCTGATCTGAAAGAGATCATTTGGCTTTTGTGACCCTTCATCTCCTCTGTAAGGAGTGACCAGGCAGAACCCTGACACTGTCTGTGTGACGTGTGTTTCCCAGGGAATCACTGACAAGATGTTCCAGATCTGTGATTTCTGGGTGTTGTTTGGGCTGAAAAGGTGTCTTTCCTCTGATGGGGAGCACAGCCAGCTGGGCCAGGCCCTTGTGGAGCGTTGTGGGAGCAGAGACGATGCCAGGTGTGCTCTGCAGAGCTCAGAACTCCTGCAGAGCAGGAGGGGCCGTGCAGGGATTGCCCTGCAGGAGCCTCAGCAAACACGATGTGCAAACTAACACGGCTTCCAGATGGCGAGGGTGGCAAGACAGGCCATCTCCTGTCTCTGAACTGACTTTATACTCTCTCTTTTATGTTTGAAACAAACAAATCGAGGAGTCCTACACAGAAGGTGTTTGACGTGGGAAGGATTCATAATTGTTTAGTTGATATGCTATATTAACTCAGTATCTCCTTTGTAGAGCATTAAATACACATCACACACCTGCTTCAACACTATTTAAATAGAAATTGATCTAGATTTTTTTTTAAAATGTGTAGCAACATCAAATTAACTTACAACAAACCTATGTTCCTCAGTGTGGTCTTTTATGTTTGTTGTTGAGCAAAAGAAAAAGGATATGCAGGTAAGCAGAGTCAGACGAAATTAAAAGAAGAATGAAAAAGTCAGGAAAGAAGAATTAATGTAAGAAGGAAAAAAAATAATGCTACAGCACCATCATTTAGTAAACACCTCCCAGCATTAAAGGGATTTAATTAGTTAGGTTGAGGGGTTGTTTTTTCGAATAAGAAATGGATACCACTGGGAAATGCAGAGAATTTAATTGCTTGCACAACCTTTGCAGGTAGCTGTGTTTGATGCTGTTTAAAGGACAGCAGCCAAGTGTGAGGGTTTGCCTGGCAGCAGCACGGCTGGCTCTGCCCTGCAGAGGGCCAGGAAAGTAGGTTAGCAGGAAGCAGCCCTGGGCCTGGCTCTGGAGCAGTGCTTGGATGTGTGCTTTGAACTGGGGCACAACACTTCATCTGCTCTAGCTGCTCCCCTTCTCCTGGTGCAGTCACTGAAATGAATGACAGTATTCTTCAGGCAATAGATGGGGATGATTAAAAACTTCAAAAATAAGACTCTTCATTACAAAAGGCCTTTTACTGTCTGTCTGGTAAAGTGTCGTGGGCATTTTCCCTCTTACAGAGCAAGGCATAAGATGGTTCAATTATTCATGTTGAAAAAATAATTTCCTCTCAAAGAGTCAAAGGAACCAAGCCATTGTTGCCAGAGCAGTTTTCCCATTAACTAATTTTAAAACTTATTGTGCAGTTTTCGGTTGGCTTAGATGGTTAAGAGCAGTTGAGCGATTAATTATTGAAAATGTAATGTCAAAAAAAGTCTGCTGTTTGCTGAACCTCTGAGCACTGTTCTGTTGATGAAATAGTAATCTCTTTGTAATCTCTTTTCCTTGAACCCCATAGGCTTTTCTTTGTTTTTTTGTTTTTTTTTGTTTTTTAATCTATTTTAGAAGCTCTTTGTTTCTTACTTTAACTTTTCCATTAAACTTGGGCTATGGTTGCATTTTTTTTTTTTTTTTGCTCAATACTAAGGGGTCATTTGTCAGCTCTTCTACCTTTTGAAGCTGTTTCTGAGTACTAAGCTCAAGCTTTGTAACTGCCTCTTGAGAGTCACAGGCTGTAAAGACCTGAAACAAGTGGAGCTGAGGTATCACTTTGCTGCTCTCAGAATCTAGATGCTGATGTTGGAAAGTGCCTGAGACACAGTCACATAGTCAAGGAAATTAATAGGTTTTGGTGAAGTGTCTAAATTTCTTCAATATTTCAAAATGCTCCCCTTAGTCTGAACTACGTTCTAGCTTTTGCTGTGGAGATTACAGGGCTAATGCTAGAACAAGAGAGAACTTCAGCTGTAGTTGTTTTTTTTTAAATTCCATTTAATTCCAAGATTTGGGTTGAATGTGACATGTGGTGAAGTGATACTATGGAAGTGTCTAAATATTAATTTCTAGTTGTTGTGCTGTGTCCTTTGAAAACAGTCAGTGTGCCACCAACTCCTGTTTTGTCCCTCTGAAGCCCCCCAGCCCTCGGGTCCTGCCCCCCCAGCGTCCCCCCTTCCCATGACGTGTTTTTGATGCCCCAGGACAGAACGTGCTTACGTCGAGAGGTGCTGGAAGGACGTGAGAGTGGGGGATTTCGTGCAGCTGCAGTGCAACGAGACCATCCCAGCAGACATCCTGCTGCTCTACTCCTCCGACCAGAGCGGGATCTGCCACCTGGAAACCGCCAACCTGGACGGGGAGACCAACCTGAAGCAGCGGCGGGTGGTGATGGGCTTCCCCAGCCAGGTGAGGACAGCCTGGGCACAGCTCTGCCCATCCCAGAGCAGAGCCACTGCTGCTGCTGGGGGAGTTATTGCTGCACAGGAGCTGCAGGAAGGCCCACGGTGCCTCTGCCAAGGTGGCCGTGGGGTCCCTGGTGGATCCTGCTCCTGCCCTGCAGCTGAGGCACCACACCTGGCTGAGCAGGGGGCATGTGGCAGCTCAGCTGGGACCTGCTCTAAGGCACACAGGGTTGAAAACATTTAAAGAATGGAATCTTTCACGGGAGTATAATAAGCATTTTAATAGGAACTGAAGGTTAAGGTAAATCAAAATTTTAAAAAATTATATGTTTGACATCACTTTTGGATTCAGTTTGAATGCTTAAAACCACCATTTTTTCATAGACCATTTAATTTATTTTTTCAAACACTTCTGTATTTTCTTGACTCACGTTGGATAAACCTGAAGTAAACATGAAAATATGATTTAAGGAGAGTTGTTCTTATTACATTAATAAGTATCTTTTCAAGCACAGTGGGGCAGTTTTTCAAATAACACAGTACAAGTTTAAGGAGTAGTAGCATGTGAAGATTATTTTTCCATTGGAATCACTCCAGCAGACAGGAAATCAACAAACCTCACAGATAATTCTAGGAATTACATCCGTATACTTAGCAATTAATAGCAGTGCCATTAGCAAGATCTTTTGGGGTTACTGGTGGGTGAGACACAGCTGCCAGGGAGCAGCCAGACTTACTACAGAAAAGCACCCTATTGCTGTGGCCAGCTGGGATCAGGTGCTGCACCTCATCCAGTGTTGCTTGCTTCTTCAAATGGAAGTTACTTTGCAAGAACAATTAGGGGCTTTCTCAGGGTTTGGCTGCCACAGCACAAAGTATACATTTCCCAGTGCCTTCCAGTGAGGATTAGGGTTAGGGAGAGGTTTTGTTCCTGAGAAACACTGGAAATGTTTAATATGTAGAGATTTAGCAGAAAAACAGGAAACTGTCTACTTTAAAAACATTTTTTCAAATGCTGTATTTGTGTCCTGCAGGCCTAGTTTACACATTAGGGTTTGTGGGTTTCCTTGTGGAGGAGAACAGAGGGCTCTACTGTCACACCAAATGCAAATTTCAGTCCCAGTCTTTCAGAATATGAGGAAGAAAATCAGCAAATGCTTCCCTGCCAGATTGTGCTCCCGACTCTTCATGGTCACTCCAGTAGACTTTGAGTTGTTATTTAGATAAACTGTGTGCCTGGGAGTGTCTGTGCAGAGGAGCTGCAGTTCCACTGGCAGAGTGGGAGGCAGTTGTGGTGATGCCAGAGTTCAGGAAGGTCAGAGCTGGAACAGTCACCTGTCTTATCCTGTTTGAGTTTAAACACTGTTGGTTAAACACCCCCCTGCCCCCTGCACAAAGTATCCCAGTGCAGGTTTTAGTGTGCCAGCTGCCTCCTGTTCTCTGAGCTGTTTCTTCCTGTGCTTTATGTGCTGCACAAAACTCCTCAGATGTGATGGGGTCTGTAAAGTGAGATCTTTAGAGATGCAGGAAATACCTGGGAACTGGGGTTAGTTCTTTGGTTTAGGACACGAGGAGGATGGAGAGAGACTATTTACAAGAGCATACAGTGAGAGGACCAGGAAGAAAGGCTTCAAACTGACAGAGAGTTGTGTTACTTGGATATTAAGAATTCTTCCCTGGGAGGGTGGGCAGGCCCTGGCCCAGGTTGGGCAGAGAAGCTGTGGCTGCCCCTGGATCCCTGGAAGTGTCCAAGGCCAGGTTGGAGCACCCTGGGCTGGTGGAAGGTGTCCCTGCCCATGGCAGAGGTGGCACTGGATGTTTTTTAAGGTCCCTTTCAACCCAAACCATCCTGTAGTTCTGTGATATGCTCAAAAATATTGAATTAAACTTCCTGTAAAAGACTATAAGAGAGGATTATTATTTTTCCTTTTATGATACTTTTGACTTGAATTTTCAAATGCAGAATTTGTGTTATCAAAAGAAAAAAAGTATTTGAGAGAATCATCCTTCTTTACCCCTTCTAGCTGGAAGCCTATTAGTTTTCTTTGTTAGTAATGAGCATTCTGGGTGACCTTTGCATTTTTCTGTTCTCCTGTTGTAAAAATCTTCCTAGCAAAACCAAATATGTACTGATTTTCCTGCTGAGTTCACTGAGTGGAACAAGATGCAGCAGAAGTGAACAATCTTTCTTAAAAGAGATTCTAAAACTATTCTTCCACATGGGTCAGAAGGTATACAAAATGCCTTTATTTTCCTCAAGCTTTTATATTTCCTCCAACTATTTTTTAGATGATTCTTTACTTTTTTGCAGTAGTATATATATATTAGACAAAAAGAATAAAAGAACCCATGTATTGCTTACGAAAAAAAGAACAGGAGAGAGAAAATATTGTAAAAATGAAAGCACTGTGCTTTCTGTAGAAAAGGGTAGGGAGGCCCAGCAGCAGAGCTGATTTCCAGCTTTCCTGACAGAGGAGTTTGGATTAAAGAGAGTTTTAGTTCTTTTAAATATTCTAATGCACAGCAATAGTTATTTTCTTTCACATTTCCCATATCCCATTTCTATTGCATTTTCTTAACTGAAAATCAAAGTTCTGTGCATTTTTCAGTTAAGAATAAAATCCCACTCGTGGCAGTCAAGTGCCTCTCCTGCTGCCTGCTCTCTGGAGCTTCCTGCAGTCCAACCCCCAACCTGCTCCTTGAACACTGGGAAAATCAAGCAAAATGTGTCCCTGCTCACTCCAGCTCTGAGGGAGCCCTGAGCCTGAACAGCTCTGTCTCATTTTGTGTCTCCCAGCACTTGGGGCTTATTCCACTGCTTTCCCTCTTCTGGATTTGTTGGTTTGTTCATTTGGGGATTGGGTGGTGAGGGTTTTTTTGCTGTTAGTCTTGATTTTAGTTTTATTTGAATATGGTACATTTATTCAAAGTGTGGGCAATTATTTTATGATTAAACCATCCTGGTCCATAGTATAAGCCTTCTATCATATTCAAAAAATTCATTTGAGCTTACTCTTCCACAGAGAATCTGAACTGTTTCACAGAATCTTAGAATCACAAAATGGTTTGGGTGGGAAGAGACCATAAGGATCATCCAGTGCCACCCCTGCCCTGGGCAGGGACACCTTCCACCAGCCCAGGGTGCTCCAAGCCCCGTCCAACCTGGCCTTGGACACTGCCAGGGATCCAGGGGCAGCCACAGCTTCTCTGGGCACCCTGTGCCAGGGCCTGCCCACCCTCCCAGGGAAGGATTTCTTTATATGTAATCTAAATCTACTGTCCTTGTTATATTCAGTTTAAATGAAGACAGATGTTTTCACTAATTGGCATCTGTGATGTCTTGTCCAATACACAGCATTTTCTTCATTTAATTTAACCAGTTGTTAGTTCAAGAGAGGAAAATCTTGGGTCTTTAAAGTTTTGCTTCAGGCTGAATGAGCTAAAGTGACTCTCTCTCTCCCAGGGCAAGTGCTCCAGCCTTGGTGGTCTAAATTAAGCTTCTCTTGGTGTTTGGCTTTTCAAGTAGTCATTGCATTTGACACTGATTCTCAGTGCATTTTCTCTTGCAGAATACTTTGTTTGAACCCGAAATTTTCCAAAGCACCATCATCTGTGAAATGCCAAACAACGATCTCAATAAGTTCAAAGGTTACATGTAAGTACTTGTCATCAGTAAATGCATTTTGGATCTGAACTTCAGTATTTCTCTTGGAGGAACTGGATGGAAGTATTTTGGGGATATTGATGGTTGTCACTATTACCTGTTCCTGGATTAAGGAGTCAATATAAAACATAGACTGGACTCCTTTTCTGAGGTGAGGCAGAACCAAGGCTTGGCACTGAGTTTGCAGTTGTTCCATACAAGCTGTTCTCACAGGGCTTCAACTCTCTTCAAAATTTAGACATAAGCTCATTTAAATTTGACCCACTGGTTAGACTAGGCTAGATTTTAGATATAAATCCTTCCTAATGTTTAAAGGTACCCAGTTTGATGGCTCTAATTTCTTCATCTTTACAGCCACAGGGAAAAGGTGTCCAAGATCTAACAAGCAATCCGGGTTTTCTTCTTGTTAGAAAGTTAGAAAAAGCAAACAAGCAAATTCCTGTTGAACTAATGTATTAGATTGGTGTGGAAAAGTGCTTTTCTTTAGTGTTTCTTCAGTGAATAATTCTGGCACAGGCATAACAAGGAAGTCTATGCCAGCAAATTCAGCAGACTTAAGCCTTTTCATGGACCATAAGGACATGGTTCATGTCCTAAAACTCTCCAACCCTCCAGCACAGGGCAGCTGTTTCCCAAGGTGCTCCTCAGAGCAGTAGGTCCCAGTCCATGCTGATCCCCACACCACACCACAGAAATGTCCCCCTGTCCCAGCCCAAATCCATGCCCCATGTTCCACCAACAGTTTAACTCCTGACTGTGCCACATCCCACCCAAAGCCGGGGTTGTTGTGTTCTGGAGCTAAAGCAGGAGTTAATGTCTCTGAGAGGAAGCAGTGAGAGTGTTCCCCTGGGGCAGCTGCAAATGGCCAGAGCCAGGCAGAGTGAGCCCAAGGGTTGTCTCCCATTAGCACTGACCGTGTTTAATCTGGGCTGGAGTTCCTGCCCTGTAGGAATGGTGCCTCTAACAGCAATGCCATTTCTCCCCTCTTGCAATATCTTAAAAGGCAAAGAGAGGTCAGGTTTCTATTGATTGCTGGCTGTGGTTGCTGGTTTGGGACCGCTGGGTATAATCTAAATTGAAGCAATCCTTCCAATTAGCCTGAGTAATACAGCACAGGAGCACTGAGATTATAGAAATGTGGGGGATATGTCACAAGAAAACACACACAAATACACACCCTTAGGACCCAGGGCTGGCTTCAAAATCTTCAACTTTACTGAAAGTCTGTAACAGAAATCTCTTTGGTAAATGCCTATTATCTCACCTGCTTGCTGGAATATGGAATTAGCTGCCTTTCTCTCCCTGCTTCAGGGGTAGATGAAAGAATTTGCCAGGGAAAATTACTCGCTAACAGTTAGTAGAGATTCCATCTTTGGTCTGCTGAGATTTGAGCTATTTTGTAAACACAAATTACTTGGAACAGGCTACCTTTTTCTCCAGGAACCCTTAATAAATTACTGAGGCTCTGTTGCCTTGCTATAACATCGTAGCAGTACTGCCTCTGCTAAAATGATTCGAAAGAACTTCGTGCCACACAGTAAGCTCTGTTCAGGGGGATGCAAGAAGGCTTCTATTAAATGATTTCACCAAGACTGAGATAGATTCCAAGAAAAACAGATTTCTGGCATGTTTTTTTACAATTCTGTTGGGTGTAGGCACCTACCCCTTTGCACTTGTCTGGTTTAAGTAATGAAATCCTGTGCAGCTGCACTGGGACATGGGGCTGTGCTTAGTCCTGAGGGAGCACCCAACCTTGCCCCCATCTGAGTGCCACTGCTGTTCACTGCTAAAGGCAGTGCCAGACATCAGACACAAAGAAGGAAAAGATGCATATTCTTGGAAAAAAAAATCTTTTCTGACCTGATATTTACATAACAAAACAAGACAGAGTGTGTGAAGTAAAAAATCTCAGCTTTGGTGAAGAACTCAGGGGGAAACTACCAGAGTGTCCAATAAAAACTAGACAAAGGTAGGCACGTGCATTCATTTTCAGAGGCACATAACAAATTGCCTGCCTGGTGGAGCTCTGACCTTGTGGTTTTCATCAGTTGGTTCTGTGAGCAGAAGGATCTGGTGTCACCTCATCATACACACACACTTTGCAAGTGGTCTTTAGAGACAGATTTGATCTTCCCTTAACTTCTTGCTGGAGTCTTCACTGAAGCTGAGTGGAATAAAAGCAAAATGAGGCCTTCAAACTTACTTGATTTCAACTTAAAACAGACAAGAGAACAACAATTTTGTTTAACACTTCATTAGAAGAGAAAAATTAATTGCTTCATTTGATATTCTTTCTTCTAGGGAGCAGCCAAATCATGAACGGGTTGGTTTTAACATTGAAAGCCTCTTGCTCCGTGGATGTACAATCAGAAATACTGAGGTTGCAGTAGGAATTGTTATATATGCAGGTAAGATGCACTTTCTATTCTGTACTTTCTATTCAGTGAGAATTTCGCTGTAAATATCCCTAAAGAAATAAGTATAATCTGATATTGCACTATAATTTTTAAAACTGGGAGTGCAGAAGAAAATTACAGAACTTTTTTTTTAAAGTATTACTCATCCATCTCCAAAGCCAGAAAGTCTTGCACTGGGTCTCTGGCAAGTGACAGTATCCTTGTGCATGTCAAATATCTTGCAAAAATATCCAGACAAGTAAAGAATTGCTGAGGTGAGTTTAACCCTCAGCTCTGCAGCTCTGACTGTAATACTAATTCCATCTGTCATAAAACCTACACAGCTGCCCTCAGGGAGGTCTCACTGGCTCCTCAGGGTGGAAACTGGTGCAGCTGAAGATCTACCCAGAAAAAACCAAAAAAGGACTTCCATCTGTGAATGTCACGCACCCATTTAATCTGTGGCAGTGCCAGCACTCAGGAGGCAGCAGCTGGAGGTGACAGAGAGGCAGCAGCAGCAGCACAGGTGTGTGCTGACACAGGCTCAGTGTGGCCAGGCACCCATGAATTCCTGCAGCACAGACACGGACCAGGAGAGGAGATGTCAGTGCCCAGATCCAGGCAGCAGTGCCAGGTTCAGCAGTGGGTCAGTTCATCTGTTCCTCAGCATCTTTTACCTTTGCAGTTTTACCTCTGCTCTGACTCAGGGAGCATGATTTGTCATTGGCTTTGCCAGCTGTGCCCTCTTCTGCTCCAGGCAGAGTGCATCAGCAACCCTCTTCTTTGTAGACTAAGTAGAGGTCAATTTAAACACACCAATTAATCCCATTGCCTATTTTTATCTTTCCAGTAGAGTTATAGCACGTGTTTCATATCTAATCAACAGTGAGGGTTCCAAGGCTGAGAAAATAGAAGTCACTGACTTTGCAAGAGTCATTTAGATTGGATTAAGCTCCAATCCAGGGAACAATTTCCGTGACAACTGCTTATTTCAGTTCTGCAGAACTGGGATCTAAATGTCTGTAGCTCCCATATGCTTCCAAGGTAGCTGTGTCTTTGTGGGCCTTGCACTGTTCCCTCTGAACACCACACGTGAGGGTGGTGCCCACCAGAACTACTCAATAACAATCTCAGTAGCCATCAGTCCCTACAGAACTGGAGTAACTCTCCTGTTGCAATTCCTATTTTTCTTCTGTTTAGTTAAGATCTCCCATTATGTTCCTTTGACCACCAGCACAGATCCTCATGTGGATCTCTGTTGATGCTGCTTAAGCTGCTGGTAGCAAAGGTTGGAGTTCTAAAGGTGTTCCCACAACACGGTGGCTTTGATCTGTGTAAGTCTTCAATTCAGTTTCCAACTGATGTCTCACTGGTAATGTCAGCATAAAAGTTTATTCTTTTTTTCCTAAAATTAGACTGGTTTGAGTCAGTATCAGCTTCATTTCCAGGGTTCTTTGACATTGATTATACTCTGGCTTTTAATCATGGTCTGTGACCTTTTCTGAACAGTCAAGATCAGTCACATTATAAGAGGGCACATTTTCCATTTTTATAACTCTATTACTCCTCAGACTTTCTTTCTAATGGAAGCCTTTGTGAAGAGCACAACCATCACTTAGAGCAATTGCTTGGCCTGTGCACTTCTCATCTGACCTGAGGATGGTTATACCCTTCAAGGCCACCCAGATGGTTCTATGCAAAGCAATAGCACTAAAGCACAAAAACCTCATAAGAGAGCGACAGCCAGTGTGGTTTACTCATTGTGATAGGGACAGCAGCAAGAATTAAATGCTTTTCACATAATAAAGTACCAGAAAGAAGTTTTAGATGAGCCCATCAACATCTAGAAATAGAGAGACAAGGTTTTAGTAGGGTGGTAGGTGAGGTGCTGTGTTGCACAGCAAAGGAAACTGGGAGGATTAGAGGATTTCTGATTGTCTGTTCCTTGCAAGGTGATATCTGTATTACAGAAGTGTCCCTCTCCTGATGGTCAGCTGAAGTGCAAAGGAATGGTAGCACTGGTATTTGCAAAGAAAGTCCATCACATGTTCTTCGTAAAATAAACCCATCAACATTTCCTTGAGTATTTTCTGGGAGGGATTAGAGGGTTTGGGCTTGTTTTGTTGTCAGCACAAAACATTCCATTAAGCCTGACACAGGAGAAAAGCGAGGAACAAGGTTCACCCAGCTGTGGAGGAACACAAGTGCAAGCAGCAGTGCCCTCCTCTCCTGTGCAGCTCAGTGCTTGGAGTGTTTGTTCCCAGAAGGCAGGACCTGGCTGTTGGTCTCAGTGCTGCCTGTCTGGGAGTGATCACAGCCCTCCTGCTGCTCAGGGAGCACTGGGAACACCTGCCCAGGGCGGTGTTGTCCAAGGTATCAGTGTCCACACCAGCTGCAGAGGAAGGAGCAGGGCTAGCGAGGGCTGGGCCCACCAGCAGGGCTCCAGGCTCTGTCAATAATTACAGATTCACTGGAATAGGAAGGCAGGAGTCCCAGCTCTTGGGTGAACATCCTGAACAGAAGGCTGGAGACTCATTTTCTTTCTTGCTCTCTGCCTTAATTAATAACCATTGATGTAAACCTGGAGTGGATCCAGCAGGTGTGATGGAATCACACCTGACTCCCAGCTTTGGGTTTGAATCACTTCCCCAGGGAAAGCTGAAAGGCAGCTTGGAAAGCAGTCCCTCACACACCATGCACATACAAATGAAAGCTAAAGACAGGTATGAGAGGTCTGTATTTTCAGGGAGAAAGACTGCAGAAATAAACATAAAAAATACCATTTAATATAGCAACAGATGGTGTCCAGACATCCCAATTGTGGAGCCGCAGTTTAGATAATATTAATAGAATTGAAAAAGCAATTTCTACTTCTTAACTTCTTACAGCACTCCTCTTTTTACATTACAAATAAACCAGCTCAATTCTAATTCACTAAGTTTAAGGGATGGGGTTTTTTTTAAATTCCTCATCGTACTGTTTTTTTAGCATTTTACAACCACATAGTGGAAAGCTAAATAACATTAGTGTCTGTCACTGCTTGTTGAATTTTTATTTAAGTTAATACATGAAATGTGTCTAGTGGCTTTTAAATAGCTGCTTAAAAATACTCAAATGTAGGTTTCAAGAATTTGTATAGCACCTAAGCAATTTTTTTGGTAAAATAAAAAAAAATATTATTGTTCATTTTCCTTTTATTCTTATGGAGATTTGGCTTTTGAATTGTGATCCTACTAAATACGCTCTCATTGGGACAGCAAAATGTATATGACAGCTGAAATCTGCAGTGTAATGAGGCCTTTTGTAAACCTCAGGTGTAGTCACTGATAGACTCAGTCAAATGGGAAGATGGGCAATAAAAGTAGAGTCAGATTAACATTAGTCATCCTGCTGTCATTTTGGGAGAGGAATTCCCTTACCTGATTTGTGTTTTGAAGGCCACGAAACCAAGGCCATGCTGAACAACAACGGCCCTCGTTACAAGCGCAGCCGGATCGAGCGCCGGATGAACGTGGATATTTTCCTGTGCGTGGGGCTCCTCTTCCTGATGTGCCTCGTTGGAGCTGTAGGTAGGAAGCACCGGCAAAAATCCTCTTCTCTTTCACTGCTCTTTCCCTAAGGGGTGGTTAAAGTTGATCTCCCAGACATGAGTGAGGTCTGGAGCTCAGTGCTCCTGGGGTCTTCAGATGGCTTGATCTTTCCAATAGATGAGTTAAAATGATGAATTTGAGCAGGCTGGTAGACGGAATAATTGTTTAGGTAGGAACAGCCTGTATTTTTCTGGGGTCCTTGCAGGTGAGAACATGAGAATACAGTAACCAGGATTAGCTGCCTAGAGTTTACTGGATTGCTGTTCTCAAAAACATCATCTTCACCTGCTTCCTTCCAGCTCTGATTGCAACCTGTCTGATGCTATTAATTCTAGCAGGCCAGAATTAATAGCTTCTCATCATTCTGAGGAGAGGACCAGATTTTAAATCCACTGTCTTTTGAATGGGTCATTGCTTTAAAGAGGTAACAGGGGCTCCCATGAGCCCCTTTTCTTTTTAATGGATTTTGTCTCGGTGACAACTTGCTTAGTGCTGCTGCTCTGATTTAGTGACAAAGTCAAATCATGTGGTTCTGCCAAGCCTTGCTGCACCTGCCCTGGAGGTATGTGATGGGACACACAGCCAGTGCTCAGTGTAATACCATTCAAAGTAGGAGCCATCCAAAACAGATGAACAATTGAACTGACTTAATCGCGTCTTTAATTTTACTGCTTCATGTTGCAGTGGGCTTTTTTGGCACCGAAATGGGATTTCAGTTTGACAACTGAGCTCTGTGTGAGAGAGAGAGAGACTTTATTTTCCTTGTTCCCTGGCTGCTGTCATGTAGATTTAGAGACTTGTCTTTGTCTGTTGTGTAGGGGCCCTTGAGTAATAAAGTCCTTCAATTTAAGGTTTAAAGTAGTCTCAAATGAAAAAATCAGCATTTGAAAACAGTTTATCTGCTCAGGTTAAAATGAAAAAAAAAAAAAAAAAGAACCCTAATGTTGTTAGTCTAAGTGAAACATGTGAAACAGTAAGAAGCCCATTAGCTTTCATCCATCCAGAGTGTCCCGAGGCTCTACCATGAGTTCTTGCTTTGCAGCCTTGTCTGAACGGGGGGTTCTAGGAAGAAATCCCACCGGTGCGTCAGCAGGATTTCTTGCACACAGTGATAAACTGGGGTAATAAGTGGCTTGCAGGGCAGAGTTGTTCTTGCTGAGATGTGACTCTGGTCTCCAGCAGCCAGAAAGCATTGCTGCAATATCTGAATATCTTTGGCAGCATTTTAGTAGGCAGATGCTGCAAAGCAACTGCTTCCTTCTGTGGTGCTAATGGGAGTTTGATCAGAGCTGGGTGTGTGGAGGGGACTAACAGAGGCTTTTGGCATCTGGAGCTATGAGGGAACCCAGCTGTTTGCCTTGGCTCAGCAGGAAGTTTCTGATACTGTATGTTCAGTAACTCTTTGAGCAAAGTTTATTTCCATAAGGACAGGAGGAAAAGTGGTAAAGCAATCATGATGGGATGTTGTTAAGTCCTGAGATGGAGCTTTGTTGTGGCAGATGTCTACCGGTATTTAAGACACGGTGAGAGGCAGGTTGGGATGTGATTTGATTGAAGGGAACGGAAAATTGAGTTGCCCCGACTGAATTATAGAGGGTTTGTCAATTCTGAAGACAACACATTGAAATTGAGAATGGTCAGGAAGGACAAGAAATGTTTCAGTTTGTTTATAAAAGGGTTCTAAGGTTTCTTTCAGTTAGACAGAAGTGTTTCCAGCACTGAGGATTTTTACAGACAGGAGGTAGAGATGGAGCCCTCCAGCAGCAAGATGTAGAATGAGGAAAGGTCTGTGCAGAGCTAAGAGCCCTGGGGGGTTCCTGCTGAGGGAGAGGAGAATGAAAATATCCCTGAGGGCTCATTTTTCACCAGCACATCCCTCGTGTCTTGGTGCTCCAGAGCCCTGCGGGTGCTTTGTGTTCCCCAGAAGGGCTGGGCATTGCTCAGGCCCATTGCTTTGGAAATGTTCCTTCTGTGCAGCTGCCAGGGCAGGCCATTCCTGCACATTTCAGGAGCTCTGTCCATCTCCTTGGGGCTCAGCCCATGTCAGTGCTGTCCCTCATTCCCACAGGACACGGCATTTGGACTGGAAACTTCTCGGAGCACCCACCCTACGATGTCCCAGACGAAAATGGCAATTTTCTGTCTCCAGTTCTTGCTGGTTTCTACATGTTCTTGACAATGATAATCCTGCTGCAGGTAAAAGATGAAAACCTCTCTGTTACCTCCGAGGAGGAAGCTTTTCAAAATTAAATATATTCACTATTGAACAATTAATATCAGCTAATAGCTGTGCATTACCTTCTTAATTCTATTTGAAAAAATTTCTGCATTTCAAACCATCCAAATGTGAAATAATGTATCTTCTTTTTATTTTTTCTTTCTAACTGCAGATTTTTCTTTCTTGCTGTTGAAACCCCACAAGGATATAGATAGGAAAGACATGTATTTTATCTTTCACTCTAGAATCTCTAGCAGATACAATAAAGAGGATGTTTACATCCAAATGTCAGCCTTCCCCCCCTCCCCATACAGAATTTAAAAATAATAATTCCAGTTATCATCTCAGGAAAACAGTGAAACAAAAATTGTCATTTTTGCCAGTGGGGAATAATAACTAGTTATGGTTCAGCTGGTCTAGGAAGGAAGCTAAATTAGAAGTAGGATACTTGTATATCTGAGTCTGATTAAGCTTAATTGGGGGAGAACATTTTATCGGGTGAGGTAAAAAAAAATCACATTTACTTTTCAGATTTCTTGATGTCACTGCTGAGATTTAAATGGACAGAATTTCTTTAATATGAGTGAAATGTGAAAATAACTTTCAGAGCTGCTCAGAGATTCCTTGGGGGATTATTCTTCATTACTGAAACAGAATATCTGTGCATCTTAAGAATTCATTATTATTTCAGGGCAAGGAAGTTCGTGGGTGGGAAGTGTGTGCCAAGTAATTGCTGGTGAAACTTTTCTGCACTCAGTCTGTGCTAGTGCATCCCTTCAGAGTTTCAGAAGGATAAGGGCAAGCACGGTCCTATGCCCAGAAAATGTGCTTTGTAAGGGCATCCTCTGAAAGACACATCTTAGAATTTGGTATGATAGGAATTTTGTCTTAAATGTGCCACTTATTGTCTCTGTTTATCCATGCCATTGTGTGCAGGACTTTTTCCCCCGAACTGTTATTCATCTGTTATACAATATGTCTCTAGGAAGAACTGTTTCTGTGGAAATCATTAGTGTGCCGTGCCAGGACATTGCTGACAGAAAGCAGCAAGAATTGTCTCACCGCTTACTGAGAATTTCAACTCTCTTTCAGACTCTGATCCCCATTTCTCTTTATATGTCGATTGAGCTGGTCAAACTGGTCCAAGTCTTCTTAATTCACAACGACATTGACCTGTATGATGAAGCAGCAGATTTGCCCATCCAGTGCCGTGCCCTAAATATTACTGAGGATCTTGGACAAATCCAGTATATCATCTCAGACAAAACTGGGACACTAACAGAAAACAAAATGGTATTTCGACGCTGTACTGTTGATGGAATTGAGTTTTCCCATCAGGAAAATGGTGAGAGATGCTTTTTTATTCTTGGGGTTTTTTTTCCTCTGAGAATTAAATGCTATTAATTTAAATATTAATACTTAAACCTACTGAGCCTTCTGATTGAACATAGAGCTTTGTGCATTTTTCTCCATTTTGTGAGGGACTCCTGTTAGAGATTCACGAAAGTCAAGGTGTTTTAAATGATTCAGAAGTCAGATGGGAAAGGTTTTCCACCTCAGACTCTGCCCTCCATTCAATACCCACTCGAGCAGACAAAGAGAACATTTCCTCTTTCATTTCTAGATGAACACCACTCAGCCTTTTATAAGCTCCCAAAATGACAGTAATTAGACTCAGTGGGTCCAAAAGTCATTAGCACACTTCTGTGTGCTGTGGAGAGCACAGCCAGCACAGTCCTGAGTGGGCCCTGCCCACAGTCTGTGTCTCAGGGCTCTTGGCATTCGGGGCTCTGAGTGACCCAGGCCCCTCCTTGGTCGCTGCTTTCTCAGTCCACACACTGGAAAGGATTTTATTCAGCTGGCAGGCAGCTGCCAAAAAGATGTTTGTGTTCTGTGACTGAAAACATTAGCAAATTTGTGAACTGCCATATTTCACTCTCCTGGTCCAGTCAACTGCAGAGTGCAGCTGAAGAGACCAAGCATTAGCACGAGTCCATAAAAGTGATGGATTGCTTTGGAAACACATTTTTGTTTTCTTGCAATAATAAACAGCGGGAGTTGCCAGAAACTGCAGTGGACAGGGAGGTTTTTCTGGTGCTGGCTTTTGAGATGGTTTTGCTTTGGTTTAGTTTGTTCCAGTTTTTTTTAACTGATCAAGGAATTCCACCCAAGCAATGCAAAAAAAAAAAAAAAAAAAAAACAAAAACCTCCAAACCCAAACCAAACCAACCAACCAACCCAAAGCCAGAAGAAGAGGTAAGGTTTCATTTTTCTTTTGCAGCCAGGCGCCTGGAAACCCACAAAGAGCTGGATTTGGACGATGAGGACTTTGCAAAACCTGAGCACTTCACTCTTCCCCCCATGAGCCCCCCGAGGCCGGGCTGGTCCCGGCAGGGTCCGGCGAGGTCCCTGCGGCGCTGCCAGAGCGCCCGGGCGCGGTTCCAGGGCCACGCCAGGAGCAGGTCATTGGGGCGGCGGGACAGCAGCCAGTCCCAGGTGGCCTTCAGCAGCACCATCGTGAGTACCACGAGCCCACTCCCCCTCTATGGCACACTGGGGAAACCAGCAGGGAAGCAGGAAAATCCCAGCCCTGCTGGAGCTGCCAGGGGGACGCAGGAGCCAAAGCTTTGGGTCCTCGACTGGAGGGTGCAGAATGCAGCCAGGGGGAGCGGAATCTGCTGGGGTTTACATCTGAAACCTCCCAAAATCTAACATGGCCTAATTAAAGTCAGGCTGGATTATTCTTCTTGGAAGTTTTTGGGATTTTTAATGGGCATTTCAGATGAGGATTTTGTGAACAGTAACAGAAGGTCACACACTTTCAAAATTAGAATTCCAATTAAAATTAAAGGCCTGGAAAACCCCTCCAAATCCTGAGTTTTAAAAAAAGTCTAGTAAATACAGAATTCTCAGAGCTTCATTTTCTGCACTTGTTGTTCATTATGAGATCCTCCTTACCCTATTCAGTTCCTCTGTCATATAGGAGATATCAGTCACAACTCTTCCTGTTCTTGGAATATGGGAGTTTTAACAGTTGTTATCCCAGGATTTCCCAGCCCAGTTCTCATGAGATGTTGAGAACATCTCCATGGATTCTTGATAACCCATGACTTGTGACTTTGGAGAACTTCTTATAGGTCATGATTTTTGAAATGTGATAAAGAAATTTCTTGCCAGTTTATTTCCCAATGAGATTTTTTACCGATAGACCTCTTCACTTTCTTCTATAAATAAACTTCTTTTTTTCCACTGTTAAAGTAATATCTGAGGAACTGGTATCAAATATCTCCTTTGCAGAGGAAGATTAAGTTGCTGCCGTGGACTCACAGGTGTCACAGTATCTGGATAAATTGTCTGGCCCCTGTGACAAATCTGAAGATGTAGTAAAAGAGGAGACAACAATTAGATACTGCCCAGAGGCTGTCCTGTATGTTGATGGCCTTTAAATGACACACAGGAGTATCCTTCTTTACCTGCCATGCCAATTCCCTATTAATAAAATGGGAATAATAAATTTTTCAGGGTCTCTGTGGTTCCTGCCCTGTGGAACTTGTATCTCCTTGTCTGATGCATTTGTGCTTTGCTCCAAATTTGGAGCATCCTGAGAATTCCAGGTATACAGAGAGTGTTGTGGATGTTAGCAGTCAGAGGTTCTGAAGAAAAATCCATCTTTGAACAATGGAACAGGATAGAGAATTACCATTTCTTCTCTCTACCTTAAGGGGTTCTTATGAACTAAGATAGGGACAGCACATTTCCTTCTAGATTTAATAGTTCCAATAACTAGTGCCTTAGTATTAGAAACATTTCATGGAGATTTCCATGAAAGAAAAATTCTCCTGATAAGTACTGACTTGTTTAAATTATTATTATTTTAAGTCTCCGATTCCTTTTAAAAGATCTGAGAAGACAACTAAAAAATCAGGCTTACCCTTAGCATGTATTAGTTTGCTAGAGAAAGGACTGCAAGTATTTCCTTGTATGTGAAAGAAAAAAACCTGAAAACACTGAGCCAGAAGAACCAGAGCCTTCCACGGCAGGGAGAGTGAAAAGCCTCGTTCCAGCTCTGGATTTCAACTGAGCTGCAAAACGAGCAGTGGATTTCCTTGCAATTCTTGGGATTATTTCTGAAGCACTCCTGACCTCAGCAAGCAGGAGTTCCAGTGCAGCACACTCAGCCCAGCACAGCCTGAAGGGGCTGGGGCACTTCAGCTGTCATTGTACAGAGCTGGGGAAAACTGTGCCAGACTGAACCAGGAGAGGGGGATAGCTGAGATGAACTAGAAAGCAGCTCAATAATTTGGCAGTTCCTCAAAGAAGACATCCAAAACTGTTGGCTCACAGGAAGCTGTCTTTTAAATTTGGAAGTCCTTGTTAAATATGGCCCTGAATTAAACCCAAACCAGATTCTGCTAACATGAAATTTCCATTAAAAGTAATACTCCCATAGCCCTACATCAAATTAAATTGTACATAAGTGACACTCTTTAGTAGTTTGGGTTGCAAAATAAGGTTTGATTAGAAAGAGTGTGGTAGTAAAATTAGAGAAACATTTCAGGAACAAGTATGTATTTATTTATTTATTGTAAGAATTGAGGCAGGATTCAGGAGGAGAAGCTGGAGGCAGCTTCTTTCTGGGTGCAAAATGAAGTTGCTCTGGAAACAAAAAGCTGTAACTAAGCCATAGGCACAAAATATTCTCTGTAGAAATGATGAGCAGCTTCCACACTGAAATGGAAGATCCCAAGTATACTTCCATCTGGAACACCCTTTAATTCAGGAGTCAGCAGTTTCAAAGTTGGAGGATACAGCATAGATTATTCTTGATTTTTAATAAATCTCAAAAGAAATAAAATTCTGGAATCCTCTTCTATTTCAAGATGCATTTCCTTCTAATTTTCTAGTTATGCAGCTTTCAGAAATATATCTTTTTTTTCCCTAGAAGTTAAGTACAAAAGGCATTTACCTTACATAATTCTAGGTGTAAATTCAGGAAGAGGCAAGAAATCTATCAAGTTGTCAGTTGTTCCTTGAGGCCAAGGGGAAGTGGGAATAATCCTCACTAAGTAATTTCTCTTGCAGGAAAAGGATGTGACTCCCGACAGCAGGCTGCTGAGGAGAGTGAGAGAAGCTGCACTCCAGGCTGAAAGTCTTTCTCCTTTTATCCATACAAGAGCTTCCACATCCTTTATTGACTTTTTTCTTGCCCTTGCCATCTGCAATACAGTGCTGGTCTCCACAGCTACCGAGCCAAGACAAAGGGTAATCTAACTTCAAGTGTATGAGGAAAATTGATTATGCTCCCATTTAACAGCACAGAGCAGTGTTCAGTGAAACCTGAAATGGTGAAAAATGGTTTCTTTGGAAGCACTCCTCTCGTTCCTTTACATTTTCTTTTTCCTTTTACTGTTTCCCTGCCTATGTATCCCTCTCTAACACAGCTTTTTAAGGTTGATGAATAGTTATGTCTACCATAGAATCTGCACTTTCTCCTTTAGATTTTCTATTATCTGTGCTGTAAGAAGTTTGTAGAACATACTCGGTTCTCTCTGATCTCCCAGGCTACTGACAGAACTCCAAGGGGCTTGACTGTATCTCTGCTTCAGAGGCAGATACAAATCACCCTCAAATTTGGATGCTGACTCAGCTATGACTCCTCTGGTGAATTCTCCCACCACATTTAAATAGGTTGCTGGGGAAGTATCTTGTAGTTCACATTTCTTTATTTTTAACTGTAGGTGTTCTCATATTTCTAGGTCACAGTTCCGCCACCAATAAGACCTTCAGGAATCACCCTGGAGAAGATCCATCAGATATTTCAAAGGCTGAAGTTAGCAAGCCTCAGCCAGTCCCTCTCATCGTCCCAGTCCAGTTCCGAGCTCGGGGCGAGTCTCAGTGCGAGGGGCCCCGAGGATTCCCTCTCTGCCCTGGCAGGCGGTGCCAGCGGGGCGGCCCCGGAGCTGCAGCACAGGGGCAGCACGGATGAGGGCACCGCTTCCCTGGAGGAGGTCTTTAACTCTGTGAGCAGCAGCTCTTTGCCCCCAGCCTTCTGCTACGAGGCCGAGAGCCCCGACGAGGCGGCGCTGGTGCACGCGGCGCGGGCCTACAGCGTCAGCCTGGTGTCCCGCACGCCCGAGCAGGTCACCGTGCGCCTGCCCCAGGGCACGCTGCTCACCTTCGACATCCTCCACACCCTGCCCTTCGACTCCGTCAGGAAAAGGATGTCTGTGGTGGTCAGGCACCCCCTCACCAAGGAGATCGTTGTCTACACCAAAGGCGCTGACTCTGTCATCATGGACTTGCTGGAAGACTCTGCCACAGGTAATTTCTGTTGTGTCTCCTACAAAGAAGAATTCAGTACTCTTTTCTGCATGAAATATTATATCTAGCTATTAGAAGTACAAAAAAAAAAAAAAAAGAATAAGCTTCGTCTAGTGTAGTGCTTGAGGTATTTATTTAACCTCAGTACTGCTTAGAACATGGAATGGGCTAATTAAAATTCCCTGCCAGCGCTAACCCATGTGGATTGTGTACTCTGCAATGATACTGTCAGAAGGGCCTGACCATTGTTTTTCAGCTTGTCAGCAAGATTGCTATAACATTAACAAACAAACAAAAACAAGTAACTTTATCTTAAAGGAAACAAAGATTAGTAAGCTTTCAGCTTCTGCACAGACAACAGTTCTGAGTTATAAAGAGATTTCTGTTGCACTGGAACCCACTTTTCTCTAATGCCCACTGTTTTTTAACCTTAGGCCATTAGATCACAAATGATCTGTGCTTAAAATACAGAATCTTTTCCTTGTGTTTTAGCTGAGAAGAGAATGAAAAGAATAAAAGAAAAAACACAGAAACACCTGGACTACTATGCCCGTGATGGACTGCGAACTCTGTGCATAGCTAAGAAGGTGGGAGAGCACCAGCCTAGTATTGTTTACAGCTTATCTCTGTATGTGTCAACAGATTTACTAGAAAAATTTAATGGTTATAATCCTTTCTGCTTCAGAGAACCAGCCAGATCAGCCCCTCTTTTTCTCCCCTTTTTCTTCAATGTGACCAGATGATGGATTTTTAGTCAGTCCCAAAACATTTATTTCTGTTTCTCTTATGGTAACTCCAGCTGACCTCCCCTTCCAAGCAAGAAACAAAAAATCTGCAGAGGAGCCAACGCTCTTCTGTTTTGCTTGGCACTCAGCTTTCAAAAATCTTGGGTTAGAGCCTGGGTTAGAGCAACTCAGTGTCATCTTCCATGCAGAAGGTGTCTGTGTGCAACAAATAGGTCACATCCAAGCTCTGGAGAAATGTAGCTCAACCTTCAGAAACTGTGTGTTCCAGTTCAGAGCCCCAGCTAAGGGCTGTGTGATCAAGAGTTTCTCTAGGTCGTATTTTTGACTCTCAGCTGAAGGCCATTTGTACAAACTACTGGTTCTTGCAGTTTTCTCTTGGAAGAGTTTGTTATTTTGAAGATGACACGGTACTTTACCAGCTTGGATAGGAGTTAAGCCTCTGTGATCCTGAATGTTGGCATCCCTCTCTTATTTAAATTTAAAATAAGCTCTGTTTAAATTGTGTTATGCAGGTCTTAAATGAAGATGACTTTCAAAAATGGGCCAATTTTCGTCGGGAGGCAGAAGCTGCAATTGACAACAGAGAGGAGCTGTTACTGGAGACAGCACAGCATCTGGAGACCAAACTCACCTTGCTGGGTACTAAAAATAACAACTGTCATTGCATGACGTAGCATTGGCTCTGCTGTGATGTTCTTGGCAATCAGACAGACAACAGCTTATACTAATTTATATCCAAAATCTTGCTCTGAGGTTTGGAAATCTCCAGGCCAGGGAGATACAATCCAATGACAGTGTCTATACAAGTTTTTGTGCATTTTGAGCAGCAGTAACTTTGAAGAAGTGCACTGAAACTCTCATGTGCCAGGAGCAAAGAACACACACATCAGCTGTTACTGTGGCTCAGCTGACACAGCAGATAATGAAACCACCCCTATTCAATCATGTGTCCTTAGATAAACCCATAAAATACTAGAAATTAACTTCAGTTTTGAGCACAAGTTCCAAGGGAATTTTGGTAATTGAACTGTGTTATAAAAACCAGTAACTTAAACACGTTGGCATTTTGCCAATGAATTCCTGTTGTTGTTGAATTGGTGGGTTTGCTTTCTGCACTTTGTAGAAGGATGTTTAATGTTAAAACTTATGTTCATTGGCACTTCTGCATCATCCATCACTATCTTACCTAACAACACATTCTGTTAAATTATGAAGCACTTCAGTGCTTTCTATTCTATTTTGTTTCCAAACATTTTGTTCTGTATGACTTTGATTTTTGGAGTTGTCTCAGTCTCATTTTTCTGTGAATACAATTTGCACCCATATTTCGTTATCCTGAATTTCTGTGATTGCAAGCTATTAGCATTATGGCTTCTCATAATCTCTGCAGTGATTTAAAAAATTAGAGTAATAATGGTAAATGCCATCAGGAGAACACATAAGAGGTAATGCAGATCTTGTCAGAATCTGTTACCTTTGCCAACTCCTAAGGCTCTGTGTGCTTTTATACTTTAATTTACAAAAAGTGTTCTTTTAGCTTAAATTGATACCTATCTTTAATGTACCACAGTTACAGCATCTTCAAACTGACCTCTAGTGGAGGAGATAAGGAGTATTGCAACTCTCAGATGGTGATTTACCAACATCATCAGGATGAGCGTTGGCATCTGCTCCTAAGTTTGTGTATTTTCAAAAAGAAAATGTACTGTACCGTTTCTTCTCCCTTTGATGGCTGAAGAATCTAACTTGACAATGGGGACAGCATTCATTTAAATACTCAGAGTTCATCTTTTCTGCTTGCTTTGATAGGACTTAATGCAGTACTTTAAAAATGCATCTAGTGTCATTCTCTGCCAGTACAGTGTCATTCTGGATTATTAGGAAGAAATGAAATTCATTGTTCTAGCAATGAGCAAAATGAAGAGCGAGAACTTGGCTGCTGACACATTCAGACCTTAATCCAAATGCAGATCTTGTGTCTGTGTTTGTTTACTGGACAGTACCTTAGCTCAACTCTTGATAAGTTCAGGAGCATGACTGGAAATCAAAGAGCTTTCCTTAAACAAGAAAATAGCAATGTGATTTCCACAGAAAGAAAACTGTTTCTCTTCTTTTCGTGTTTGCCCAGGAGCAACAGGGATTGAAGATCGGCTGCAGGATGGAGTGCCTGACACTATCGTGGCCCTTCGAGAAGCTGGGATACAAATCTGGGTGCTGACAGGAGACAAACAGGAGACAGCAGTGAACATTGCATACTCCTGTAAGCTCCTGCACCAGAGAGACACCGTCTTCACCATTAACACTGAAAGTAAGGTAAGGAGAGAAAGCCAAGATGCGCAAGAGGATGCTACAGAATTTGCTACATTGCCCTTTTTTCGTGTCTTGTAGTTTGGTGCTGCTTTGCTTTTGACCACATTCAGCACAAAAAAGTCAGCAAAAATCCACATAGCATTAGGCCAGCAACTCTGCAGACCACACATAACAGGATGAATTGAAATACGAGACACTTCTGTAGAGTTTCGTTCAATTAGAATACACTGGTTTTTCCAAATGAAAATATTCTTTTTAGAAATTGCCTGAATAAGTAGCTATTACCTGAATTACTAGCTTTAGAAAGAAGGTAATATGCAGTTTAAGTGCCTAATTCCTTAATAACATTGATTTCTGGGTTTTCACCTTACAATGGAAATTTCAGTGACAATGATATTTTAACCCTGGGTGATATCTTTTGGAAGACATTTGGAAAGTACTTTGAGTCAGCCAGGAAAAAGTCTACAGGTGTAGATCTAATTAAATTCAGAATTTTCTAGTTGCACGTTCCCTAATAGGATTAGACTTAACCAGAAATTTATTAGTGAATAATTTTTTATTTTTTTTTTTACCTTTTTGTGTAAGCAGAATTTCACTTTCTTGAACACCCAGATATAGTTCTGATGGGTCAGTTGAAAACACAGTCACTTCCTTGGCATTCCATGGTGGTGCACGTCATTGTTGATGTGCACAGACATTCCCTGAATTTCCACAGGCAGCAAGAAGGGCAGGCAGCAGGCAAAGCAAACACTCCCAAATGAGGATAATCACTCCAAAGGCAGGTCTGTCAGCTCCTGTGACTCACTAACACACAGTGAGCAATCTGTGCTGCAGTCCAGGGCTGTTCCTGACACCATCTGAGCAGAGCAGAGCAAGCACAGTCCTACCTTCCCAAGATGGGAAGTGCCATCCTGGATGGGGAAAGGCAAAGGCTTTAGAGAAGCCACCCTGGTTTTTGCTGGCTGTGGAGCAACACAAGCAGGGTACCAGAAAAACCATGCCTTGATTCCAGAAAGTAGAACGGCCACCACTGTGCAGAGCTTTGCACCTCATCCCTCCAGGCAGCCAGGTGGGATAGGTGGCTTTGGAGATGGATTTAGGGAAGAGCGAGTCCAACATCATGGTTAAACCAGATCCATTTGCTAAGGAGAGGTCAGCCCTGACTATTTCTAAACCCAGAAGAAGGGTCCAAGATGTGTGATTGCCCTTTTTGCATTTTCTTGCTGGTGACCTCTGACTTCCCATAGAGCCCTGGCAACCCCTGAGGTGCTCCCAGAGCAGCCACTGCCCTTTTCCCAGTGCTGCTCTGTCCTTTTATGCAGCATCAGTCGTGGTCCCCTCAGCAGGGACAGGAGGCACCGTGAGATCAGCCCTTCCATGGGCTGGCAGGAGGCTGGGGAGGGCAGGTGGAGCTTCCCTCTGTCACTGGGCAGGTCCCCTGTCTCGCTGTCCTCTGTTTCTCTCCCCACAGAACCAGTGTCCCCAGTATGAGCTTGCCTTTCTCTATAAAGCTATTGTGAGGATTAATTAAATATAGTTCAAATAGAGACTGTTTTTCTTGTGATAGGCAATTGTGCAGAGCAGTGAGATGGCCTACTTTCTAACTGCTTTTGTCTGCAGTGAGTAGCTCTCCAAAAAGGAATAAAATCCTGTGCAAATGTCTGTCTCTTTTAATGTCATGGGAATAGGGAAACACGCAAAGATGATGTGGAATTTGGCATGGAATGCTCTCCTTGCTTCAATGTGTAATTTCATTTGATACGCAGATCTGCCCGAACGGGAGGCAGAATGAATACATTTAGGATGGAAATTAGGAGATGGTTTCTGCCAGGGAAGTGATGCTGCAGGCAGGACCACCCTGGCTCCAGGAAACACTTCCCCACGGCACCCTCTGATCCGGGCTCAGACACAGCTGAGCACAGCTGGGCAATCCCAGGGGGTCACTGGGTACTGCAGTTGCACCACAAAGAGATCAATTCCCTCCCTTCCAAAACAAAACTCAGCACAGACACTGGCTCTGAAAGGGGCTCCCAGTGCAGTGAGGGACACACACAACTCAGACAAAGTCTAACCTGTTCACTTTGCCAAGTTAACCCTTGAAGGAGGGTCAGTAGAAGGCCTTCTCTTTACCCCTGAGCCCAGCAGCTCATTCAAACACTGAAAATTAAATATCTCCAGGAAGATGCAATGTAAGGAGGTACCTTCGGGGATTCATTTCAAAAGCAAGCCAAGGCAAACCAGGAATTTCCACTACAGTTTTTGGTTTGTTCACAGAAAGATGATGCTTCTTCGGTATTTTGTAGAGGTTTTAAGTGTGCAGGATTTGTATTAGATGTCAGAGATACATTTGATTCCAGAACCTCCCACTTAAGAGTAATTTAAATCTTGCAAACATCCTACACATGTACCTTATGCAACATAAAGTGAAAATAACATTTTAGAACTGAATCATCACTCAACAAAGCTAACAGAAAAGGTAGAAAAAGGAATGATTAGCTCCTCAGGTATTCAGTGCCATGCACAGAAGGAGGACTTTCATTGCTAAGCAGCAGCAAAATAAGATCATTCAGGGTTTTCTCTGATAGTGGTGTGCCAGTTTAGAAGATCTGTCTGGGAAGTCTGTTTGTATTTAATATTGAGTCAGTTCTGGTTGTTTGCATCTAAAAGGGGGCTTGGACCAAAATGAGGCAGATTTGCTGAGAGAGAAGGACTAAATTTGTGTTTAAGACACAGTGCTGGAAAGTAGGAATTTTTATTTGTGTTCCTAACTCTGACACACACCTGATATGGGACCTAGAAAAGGCCAAATTCTCAAATTACTGGATAATTTTGATTATTTCTCTACTGCAGTTTATTTCTGATGGAAGCAAATGCTGCAATTTCTCACATCATTCATATCAGAACCAGATTTTTTAATCTCCTTAAAAAAAGAAAAAAGGATTTTGTTTTTCATTTCTGAACTGTCAGCATTGCAATGCACACGCGTCCTCCTGATGTAAAGATTATTTTATTTTCTTTAAAAATAATTCCTTCCTTCAGTCCACTGGCTGATGAAACGCTCAGTGTTTCCGTGGAAGGGTTGGGTGATGATGCTGTTGCAATAATCCCTGATCAGATGGGCCAGTGCATCTCCCAGTCAGTTCTGCCTGATCTGTCTGATAGGCTTAAACCCCCCGGCACGATTACACAAACACACTCGGCGAGGTGCTGAGCTGGAGAGGGAGATGGAGACGAGCATTGCTAAAACCAGGCCTGTTTTCTGGCAGGAAACTTGTGAGTCTCTCCTGGATTTAACCCTGGAAGAGGTGAGGAAGAATTCTGAGTCTGACGAACCGCGGAGGACGTTTCTCGGCCTTCTGCCAACACCCCTCTCGGCCCCCGAGGCCCCCGGCGCGGAGTTCGGGCTGGTGATCGACGGGAAGACGCTGAACCTCATCTTGCAGGGGGGTCTGGAGGAGAAGCTGCTGGCGCTGGCTCGGCGGTGCCGCTCCGTGCTCTGCTGCCGCTCCACGCCCCTGCAGAAGGGCATGGTGGTGCGGCTGCTGCGCAGGCAGCTCCGAGTCACCACCCTGGCAATAGGTACCCCCCGAACCTCACAGCACAGAGGGGAGCAGGTTCCTCCTCTGAGAGTTAGGGGAATGGAGGGATTACACCCTACACGCTGTGCCTCAGACAGACACAGTGAGGAAACCCCACCGAATAATCTTTCCTTGTCAAAACGCACATGAAAGCCCTTCTTCATCTTCCACTGAGCAAATCTGGGCCCCCTTTAAATGAGATGAAGGTGCTCCAAATTCAGAAACTCCCAGCAGTCCCTTTCATGCACATCAGCACAAACACATGTACGTGTTCCCTTCGGAATGTCCTTGCTTTGGGCCTGTGAAGCGCTCAAGAGTAGTCACTAATTTGTCTTTTTATAAAGCCCTTTTCCTGTCAGATTTTCCCAGCTGGTGAAAACAGAGTTATCCCCAGAGTGGTATTAGGCAGTGACTCATTTGCCTTTTACCTCCAAATAATGTGAAATGTTTTGAGTTCTCTGCCCCACTTTTGGCAAGTGATGCCACTAAAATCCTTGCAGAATTGATTTTTATTACTTCCAACTAAAAAAACACACCTCTGTGGACCAAACAGAAAAGGAAGAGTATGTTGTATTTTAAATTTTTTTTTTGCTTTGCCTTGTAGTTCAAAATGTAAGCTTACAGCCTTCTGCTCCATCTACCTTGCTTTACCAGCTAACCTGATTTACCATCCCCACATTGCAAGCGGCAGCCATGGCTGTTCTTTCCCTGGAACTGTGGTTATGTATTTCATATATTGCTGGGAGTTGAAACAAGCAAAATAACTCCTGAAATTGGCTTGTTACATTGTCATCTGCAATCCAATTTATCCCACAATATGGAGAATTCAAGTAGTGCTGCAGAGCGTGTTGCTGAGCATATGGAGCTCACCAAGCAGAAACACAACATGATACAGATGTAGATGGTGTCGGGTGTCCATCCACCACCCAGCTGGTCCCACTGTTGGAGCCAGGTCTCCTGGAAGGGAGGGAGAATGTTCCTACCAAGGACAGAGCCTGGAGGTCATCAGGGCTTGGTGCTAAGTATCAGTTATGCTAATTAGGATGCAGATAGAACAGAATAGCCAAAATAATCAGCATAGCTAAGCTTATTTCCTTCTGATAGAGGCACTGTGCATTCAGCACACTTTCTTACACTTCTGTTGTTCCCCCCCTCTTCCCATTCTAGGTGATGGTGCAAATGATGTGAGTATGATTCAAGCAGCTGACGTTGGAATTGGAATATCTGGTCAGGAAGGCATGCAGGTACCCTGTCAGTTTACTTCTATTCCTCTTTTGTCATGTGGTCTCTTGCTGTTTAACAAGTTCCATAGCAGCCCTGTGCTCTCGAGTGTCATCTTAGAAATGCAAGTTGGCATCATTACTGTCATAAATTAACATGCAGTTCGTAATTATGGGTCCAGCCAAAAAACAGCATTTTGAGCCAACAATTAGCATGCATGGACAGATGTGTGTTTGCTCATAAGTCTGGAAAATCAGCAGATGCCTGTCCAGTGTTAGCTTAGCATCTGCTTTCTGAATCCTCTCTGCTACTGCATTTGCAGGTTTTGTAAATTCTTTTCCCCTGTTTTCTGCCCTGAATTGTTTCCCACACATCCCCCTTCCTCACACTCCTTAAATGGAGAGTTCTGCAGAGAGAGTTCCAACGATTTTCTTGAGGGTTGGTTTTTTGGGTTTTTTTTCCTGCAATATGCAATAGTAGGAAATTATTTCAATGTCTGTGATCAAGTCTCATTATATGGAAAGGGCTGGGGAAAGGCTGTATTGTAAATGACCTGCTTTTCCTCTCACCAAAGGCAGTGATGGCCAGTGACTTTGCAATATCCCGATTTAAACATCTCAAAAAGCTGCTCCTTGTCCATGGACATTGGTGTTATTCCCGCCTGGCAAAGCTGGTGATTTACTTTTTCTACAAAAATGTGGTAAGATTATTAAAATTATGGTGGTTTTCATCCTAGTAAGGGTTAATTCCAGGGCTGGTTTGGGTTTTTTTGGCCTGGTTTTGTTTTTTACAGGTTATACTCATACTTTTTATGAAGCTACAGTTTGTGTTTCTTCACTTTGCAAGTTTATAATGTGGCACTTCTTTCTTAGCAATGTGCTGCATAAAACACTGAGGAAAACATGGGCTTTAAATATATTCTGAAACTAGCATTATTCCAGGGGGAAAAGGACTCAAGGCTTAGTAACTTTATATGGTAGTTCAAGAAACTTCATTAATAATACCCATGAGCCTCCAAATAAAATTTGCATAAGGAAGATCAAATTATTAGTGCTAGAATATAGAGGATGACTCTGCACTAAGAGTTGCCAGCCTGTGAAACATCTGAATTTTTATAGCAACCACTTGCAAGTAATGCTGCAGACATACCTGGCATTTTTATTAAAAATTTAATGTATATGCAAATGAGCTGTGCATTGAAGTATTATGTAAAGTCGAAAAAGGATAGTAATTCCATTTCTACAAGACTGTGCAAACAAGTCCCTTTGACATGAAATACACTCTGATCATGAAAGGCTATTTACTTAGAATTCAAAGTATCTGTTTTTTGAGGGGTTTTATTAATTTTGAATAAGGATTACTTCTTATCACTGTTAAATTTTTTAGTGGAAACGAACACTTTCCTTTTTCTGACTGGCCATCCTTTTAGAGTTCAAAGGATATTTATCTGCAATGTGAAATATCTCTCCAGAGTGGGATGCTGCTGTTCTATTATCTCCCCAGCAGCATTAGGGAGCAGGAGCCCTTTGATTCCACGTGGACAGCCAGTTTATGCAAGGATTCTAAAATCTGGTGCTTGGAGCTGTAAACAGTTTACTTAATTATTCTCTGATATGTTCTTAAGGAAACCTCATGGCTTTTCAAGAGCTCTATCCCAGTGGATTGCTGTGCAGCAGACCCTTCAGATACACTGCTGATGGAAGGAAGGGCAGGGCTGTCTGCTGGCAGTACCTGTAACCAAAGCAGGTTACAAAGGGCTCTGTCAGCAACCAGTGTCCTACACAAACCTGGGAGGTGGAAGTGGGAGAGTCACAGACCATCTGTGCGTGGGCACTGAAGGGTCCAGAGCGGGTGCAGGGTGGGGACAGGGTGGGGAAAGGAGGGGGATGGAAGGAAGAGGCCACATAAGAACTTCATGACTCCCACAACCCAGAGAGAAATGGAACCACATCAGCAGGAAGAATGGGATGCTGCACATGTGGAGGGGCCCAGCACAGCTGGTAACAGGCTGTTGGATTTGTCTTTGCTTCTCCCCAGAGCTACGTCAACCTGCTCTTCTGGTACCAGTTCTTGTGCGGGTTCTCAGGCAGCATCATGATTGATTACTGGCAGATGATTTTCTTCAACCTCTTCTTCACCTCAGTGCCCCCTATTCTCTTTGGAGTCCTGGATAAAGATGTTTCTGCAGAAACACTTCTAGGTTTGCCTGAGCTATACAAGAATGGACAAAATTCAGAGGTATGTCATGATGGCTGAAGTAGCTGCTTGATAAGCCAAAGGACCACAGGTTTTTTGGTCTGGGAACAAGTGAAGGAAGAAAAGAGTTTAGACTGACTTGGAACCAAATGTTCCATTTTATGGTGTCGAGTTTACTGATGTCCACTAAAAAAAGGCATAATTGTAGCTGTCAGAAGAGCTGGAACACACGGCTGAAGTTGCTTCTTGGAAGTGATGCTGGTGCTGGGTCATGGTCAGAAGATGTAAATGGAAGGTTTATTCTGCCATTAAATGTGAGCAGCAATCCCAGCATGTCGCATTATAATAAGGGAAATGACATGCTAGGGACTCAGCTCTGTGGTTGGATTTTTTGATTGAAGAAGAGATGGTGGAGCAAACACGTGTGTGTGTGTGTGTGTGTGTGTGTGTGTGTGTGTGCATACATATATGCACTGTGTATATGGAAGGATTCTCAGTGAAGGCTTATGGAGGAACAAAACAGGATAAAAGATGTAAAAGCTGAAAGTAAAATAGTTTATCTGGTCCTTGGTTAAACTCTGCTCAGATTTGGTGCTTCAAACACTCTCAACCTACTAAAGAACCTACTAAACCTACTAAAGAAAAGCTCATTAAAAAAGATTACAGCAAAAAGTGACAAGAAAACACAAATCCTTAAATCAATAAGCAACCTGACATTTTTTTTTTCTCCTCTCAGGTTCAGAAATACACCTGTTAATGTTCTAAGGTCTATCTTTAGTTAATAGAGAGAAAAGGTCTGTTCAGAGATAAGCCTTTGCTTTAATCAGCTGCTCATGAGGCATTTACTCATGGAGACCAGTTAGCTCTAATCAGTAGTCTGAATGGAATAAAAACAGGCAGCAATTATGTCTGCAGGACAGGCTAGGGATATGTGTCCCATCCTAATGACTGTTATCTGTAAACTCCTGCAGATATACAACCTGTCCACTTTTATTATCACGATGCTGGATGCCTTCTATCAGAGCCTCATTTGCTTCTTTGTCCCCTATTCCGTAAGTAACAGGCTCATTAATATTCTCATTCTCCTCTTCTCCTTAAAAAGTAGAAAATTCACTTCTGAATGGTCAGGGTTGCTCATACTGCCTCTGCCTGTTTTCCAGGTGTACAAGGACTCTGACATAGATTTGATTTCCTTTGGAAATCCCATCAACACCATCTCCCTCCTGACCATTCTCTTGCACCAGGCTCTGGAAATGAAAACCTGGGTATGTGTTTGCCCTGCCCTGGTGACAGGACTATTGTGTTTTTGGGAACACAGCACCCTGTGCAGGCATGCCATTGCCTTTCAGAGTCATTTGCCTGAATTCTGGGTCACAGAAAGTGAGTAACAGATGCACTGAGACCTCACAATGTGCCAGAATTTGTTATTAGCCCCGGGATAACACCTTCATGTGCACAGAATTTGTTTGTGCTGTGCCTTTGGACAGGACAGAGCACAATATCTGCATACTTCATATGAGGACGTGCTACTTAGAGAACTGAACTCTGTTGTTTTCTGAGTTCATTTCTGGCTGTTTCTCCTACTGCACATTTCAGTCAAATGGCCTAGTGGATAAATTCTTTCCAAGCTGTCTGTGTCACCCAGAGCCAGGGTCTCACAGGCTCTGTCCTCTTGTGCCCTTCCCACAGACCCTGTCCCAGCTGGTGGCAATCATCTGCAGCGTGGGCTTTTACCTCGTCTTCTCCCTGATCTACAACGCCCTGTGCCTGCTCTGCAACCCTCCCACCAACCCCTACTGGATCATGGAGAGACAGCTCACAGAGCCCACCTTCTACCTGCTGTGCCTCATCACCCCAGTCACGGCGCTCCTGCCCAGGTTGGAACGAGTTCCCCTCTGTGTTCCTTGTGTGGATTTGTGGGCGCTGCAGGGCAGTGCCAGCAGTCCTGTGTGCAGAATTGGGATGTGTCAGGCACGTGTCCTGCACGGGGATGGCGCAGGGCGGGGACTCAGGTGCCTGGGTTTGACTTTCCAGTTCACAAACCATCCGTTTGTTCAGTGATATAACCTGAGATAAGTCACTCTATATCTACTCTTTGTGTCCCACGGGAAAACCTTTCTTTCTGGGGTGCTCCAAAGTTTGCCAGGACAAATCTGCTATGTGATTGTTCACTCTCGTGAACACAACATGGTTGAGCTGATCAAGACTAGAAGGCAAGTCTTTGCAATATTCCTATAAGCTTTGAGAGTTACAAAATATATTCTGTTTTTTAAGTACTTTGCAGTTCATTACCAAGCTAAATTTAAGAACATGTTTCTGTATGAAAACATTTTCTTCGTCGTGAATTTTATTTTACTCTCTGCAACAAATCAGGTATGTTAAAGATAACTTTAAGTGAGACTGGATATTTGGAGAGGGATAATTATTTTGATACACTGCTGGAAAAAAAAATGGTTTGAAAAACAAAATGATTCTGTTCCCATACATGTATATGGGAAGCTTACTACTTTTGGTGCTTAATACCTTAACTAATCCTTTATGCAGATATACCTTGTTTGAGTTGCACCATTTATTTAAATTCAAATTCTTTATTTGTGCTTGGACAATGAAAGCACACCCATCTGAGTTGGTTTGACTAGCTTCCTAGTTTCCTTCTCATCCTAATTGCCATGAAGTAGTGCAGCACACTGGTACTGCAAGAATCAGGAAAATATTTTTAGTATCTGATTTTGTAAGTGCTTTAAGGCATTAGAACTGAGCCTTAACTTTGTCTGAAAAGGAACCTTTCAAGACTAGATAGTCTTTTTCTTCAAATTGTTATTATTATTCCCCCATTTGAGTTGAGATGCTCTTGTGACTTCATGTTCCGTTATATAAGTTCAGATGAAAATAAACAACACATAGTTCAGTAAGGTCTCATGTCTTCTGGGCAGGGCACCCTTTTCCAGCCTATTTTGCTCCTGTGTGAGTTTTGTTTTCCTGTCAGGCCTCATTCACAGGGTCATTTTTGGCCCTGAGCTTCCTACTGAGCGCAGCCTCCCACACGTGCTTGGAGAACTCGCACGCCCATCCTGGGAATTCAGCACAGTGAAGATCCTTGCTGCCTCAGCAGCTTGCTGAGCTTAAGGATTTTATCTTGGCACCTTCAAAGCTGGAGGCTGGGGGCCTGGGCTGTGCCCTGCCTGCTCCAGGCTCTCCCTGCAGAAACATCTGGCAGTGCTTTGCAGTGTGCCCTCTGCACATCTGCACCTCACAACTGCCCATTAAGTTGTGGCTGCACAGCATTAAGTCCTAAAATCCTCAAGCCTGTCAAGAAAGGGATCTGAATTTCATGTTTGTTCATTGGCAAGGGAAGGCTCTGTGTCTCTTGGAGGATTCCAACATACAAACCAGATGTATTTGTCCAGCTGTGGAAGGCAGACTGGTCTGCCAGGACCTGCAGAGACCCAGCAGACCCTGCAGGGCTGTGGGAAGGGCAGGAGCAAGTGAGAGCAGTTCACAGGATGGAAGACACAGTTTTCCATCCCTTGTCTGTCCTCCTGTCTGGCCCACCTGCAGCTGGCCCAGAAGATCCAGAGGAAGGTTGAGGGGAAAGCCAGAGGACAGTCTGATCCAGATCTGTGCAGACCCTCGCTGTGCTCTGGGACTGACCAGCCTGAGCACAGGCACACAAATGGAATTCCTCCACTCCTGCTGGTGCAAGCCTGAGAAATCATTGCCTTAAAAGCCCTTTCTGTACTGAGTCTGGCTTGTTAGCCTTCTTAATCCTGTCACACTAATTTATACATACATTTAGCAGCAGGATGGGAAGACAGCAGCTTTCTCAGTGCAAAAAAACATGTCCCCACGTTTGTTTTAAAATGCATGTTGAGGCCATCTATGTAAAGGTCAAATCCTAATAAAAAGATGCTTTCAAGGGGACACTGGTTTTCCCACAAAGCTGACATGACATGGAGAGAGGATGTGTGCTCTCTCACTGCACACAATGTATGGTTATGTAAGTTCTGTATCCTGCAAAGGGCAGGTAGGACACCTTTTGGTTGCTGCCTTCTGAGCAAATCCAAAGCTGAGGTTTTAAAATTTCTAGTTTCCTGTTATCTACCAAATTAAGATCCTTTCTTTAGCCTCTTTTAGCAGTATAAATAGAATGTTAATATTTTCAAATACTGCATCTCTTGATGAACTTTAGTGTCTTCACAGGTCAGCAATTGAGTACTTGTAAATACTAAGTAAATTATCACATATACATATAGTTGACTCTCTGTTGTGTTAAGATCCAGGAGTCAGCTTTCATCTGCCAGGTATAAGGTGTCTACCAAATGCCTGTAGAGCAATGGAAAATTAGCAGCTGGATTTGTGTTATGTGATGAGATTATGGAAGGAGCCCACTGTTAAGATAATCCATTCTCTTTCTCTTTCATCAGGTTCCTTGTTTCTGCTCTCCGAGGAACCTTTGGAGCATCTCTGATTCTGAAAGCCCAGCAGATAGATAAACTTCCTAAAGGACAGCAGGATCCTGAAATCCAGAAACTGAGATCAAGAAAAGGAGCTACTTCTGGTGCACCTGCATGTAATGATGAGCTTGACCAAAGCATCAGCCACTTGTGTGTGTCCCCATTTCTACACCCAGCAGCAGCAGCAGCAGCTGTGTCTCAGGGGGACACAGAGCCTCAGGGATTTTCCACCTCTGCAGCGAATCCTCTCGGGAAAGGGACCCCAGAAGAGGGCTACTATTTCTATAACAGGTGGGCAGAGGAAGAATGTGCCGCCACAGACTCTTCCTCAGGACCTTTCCCTGGCCCAGGTGCCCTTGCAGCCAGCAGGGAAACAGCTCCTGGGCAGGTGAGCAAAGACAGTGCCCCCAGCTTTAACTACGGCAGCCACCGGCGCTCGGTGAGCGCAGTGACCCTCTGAGCCAGCTGTGCCAATGACCCACAGCCCCCTGGAGAGGGACCTGAGGGCAAACAGAGCCCATCTCTGCCCAGCTCACTGCAGGTGGAGAGAGGAGCAGCAGCAGCAGCAGCAGCAGCAGCAGCAGCAGCAGCCACGACGGGACTTCTTGACCTCGCTGGTTTTGTCACGTTAGAGGAACGTTACCTGAGCATCACACACTTGCTGAGAATTGCCAAATCTATTTATTTCAATGAATATTTTTGTACCACATTAATAGGGAATAATTGTACTAATGAGGTTTCAGTGTTGTTATGCTATTGAGGTAACAGAAGGAGGATCCAATCCTTATTAAATCAAGTCTTAAGCAACACATCCCACTCTAGCTTTTACTATCAAAGTCTTAAAAAGACCTCACTAACTTAAAAATTACAGTTCTGCTGGGAAAAAATGTTACCTTTGGGTACTAAAGGTACTTGAAGAATAAAAAAAATGGAAAGACACTAGAGAATGTTCCAGGTTTTAATATATGGACTTTCTACATGTAAAAATATCAGGTCCATAGCCTGTTTTCCCTGAACAGTAAGCTCAGTACTTTTATGCAGGTAGTGGTTTGACCTGATATTGTTAAGAAAAGGACAAATGAGTTTATAAGGAAAAATACAAATACTGAACTGCAAGAACTGCCAGGATAACTCTGTGATAAGTGGAGTCTACTTCTTCATACCTACAAAAGCAGACAGATAAAACAAGTCATATTCAAGGATTTATGTCAAAGAATTCTAAAGTTGTCCCTGATTTTTCATCTAGAAATTCAGTTTCTTCCTTCCATTCTTTATATTCTCATGTAGTGTTGCTGCATTCAGCCAAGTATAACTCGTGCTCCTCCCCACAGCTGGTCACGTTCTGTGGTTGATGAGATCTCAGTAGTGGAGATTTTGACAAGCCATATATGAAGGTCACTAATCACATTGCAGTAAGTACATGGTGTAGAATGACCAAAATATGCCTAATATGTTCATCCTTTTCAGTATCTCAGGACAACAAGATGCAGGAAAAAAATCCCATAAGATGTCACCATCATCACTACTTATTGCAATGCAATGAAAGGTGACTTGGGTATTTCTTATAGAAATGTTGACTAGTAAGACCGTTTCCCAAGTTTTCTTCACAATGTGGGATGAAATCTTAACTAGTTTTAAAGTCAACCTATTTGTACTTTTGTGAATCTACCATTGGTTCTGATCTAAGTAGGTTTTTAGCCTTTTTTATACATGCTGTATTAATTTAGGTATTTAATAACTATCACAATATGTGATCTATTTAATAACCTACTTAGCAAATACTAATTTAAATTCTGTGTGTTATAATAATTCCTGTAACTGGACTTTTTAAGTTCTTACTTTAAAGCAACTCAGGCAAAATTGAGCAGCGTATCTGCCCCTGCGACTCCTGGTAGCCAGAGCATGTGTAGAACTGCCATTGTTAAAGTATTAATTGTCAGCTGTAAAACAATTCAGAAAGAGATTTTTTGCATGATGTACAGAATGAAGGGAATTAAGCATAGCTGAGACTATTGTTAATGGAGTGTGAGATTGCTCAAATGTTTGCTCACCAGCTGGGAATGGACCTGGGGTGACAAGACTGAAGATCAAGCCTCTACAATTCATAGCCATGTTTTTATATTAAATGGTCCATTTCCTTTGAACTTAAAGAAGATGTCAATTTCTGACACGTTTTATTACAAAATGTGAAGTGTTTTTTGTAGTAATAAATGTAATATGGTCATGACTTGGTGTGTTGCTGAGAGACAAAAAACAGAGGTGGAGGAGGGGTTTTCCTTTTCCATGAGCAGCAAACTCATGTTTCCAGGGGGCTATTCCCCTACCTAGTAGGAATGGTCATCATAAAAACTAGGTAACAAACCCACCTGAATGTGCAAGGGGCCACATGGGTCATGTTTATGCAAATCTGGAAGACCTGCAGACATTCCTGAATTGAAAGCCAAGAATTAATTTCATGTTTTCTCATCCCAGTTTCTGCCAAACTGTTCTCCCCTGCATTTTGCCCGGACAGCTGGGTTCAGAAATGGCAGAGTTAAGGGAAGGTCCTTTTAAAAGAAGGGGAGTGAAGGAAGGATTGATCTGGGTCTCCACCAAAATAGCCTCTAAAAGCTCTTTATGTCAGGGAATGAAAGAAGTGGAAGAGTCCCAAAAATAGTTACTTCAGTTAAAAGAAAAAAAGAATCCAGATTTACATGGCTGTCTGAAACAATTCTGCAGCCCAACCTACAGACTGTGCCTTGGATTGTGTGGCAGCTGACCCCAAAATGCTGCAGGGGTGGAGAGTTTGCACTACAGAGGAAACCCCCCATCCTTGAGGGGAGAGAAGGCTGGAATAAACACGCAGAAAGGCAGCCCCTGCAAGGCCTGGCCCCTGCTCTCCAGCTGCTGCAGAGCCTTCCAGAGCTGTCCCTGCCACTCCTCCCCAGGGGACAGAGCTGCTCCTCAGGCAGGTGCTGCCCCAGCCCAGGACACGCTCCCTGGGAACACTGGGAACACTGGGATCTGCTCTGTGCTCCTGGGGAAGGGCTGACCACCAACAGCTCCTGTTCCAAACAGCAGGCACTTCCCTTCGACCACCAGGCAAATTAGCTGGGACTGCCAATCCTTTGGGGAGGCAGGATTGAGAGTTAAAAGACTTCTTTTTTTCCAGTGAAAGCAAGCCTACAGCAAGACAGCAAAGTTCCCTAAGGAATGTATTTGGAAGAGGGGAAAGTGTATTTACTAAATGGGTTCTTTAGACCTAACTGGATTTCCAAGGTAGCTTTATTTATTTATTTCAAGACACATTTAATAATACTGTCGAGATCCATGTTCCATTAATTCTAACGTGAATGTTTCACAACAGAACAGGTGTCTCACTTTTTAATGTATCCTCCAGTGATATTCAACATTTCATCCACTTGGACTATAACACATTAAACTTAATGGGGGTTATGTGAACTTTTACTGCATTCCTTTTATTTCAGTCTATGATATTATTTAATGACACTGCATTTGCAGCAGCGCTTTGAGCTGCACAGAGCTGTGCCTACATGACAAACTGGAGGTGGCATCTCACACAGAGGGGAGCAGGAGGTGACCTGCCAGGTCTGTTGCCTGTCACAGATGCAATCCCTGGCTGCCTGCAGTGGTCAGTGAAGAGCCATCATCACATTTTCAGCACAGGGGAGTCGTTCTGGGTGTTTTATCACAGGGTGCAGGAAATGCTCACCCATGTCCACACTTTGTGCATGTCTGTCTTAGCACAGCAAGTTAGAGATGTGGTCTCTGACAGTTATAGCTGATTATCTGCTGGAATCCAGAACTATTCAGGTGGGAGAGAGGAAGGAATCCAGTTTGTCCTCTTATATATCTCAGAAATATCAAAGCAGCTTTAAAACTCTGTGGAGATAGCTGTGCATCATGCTGCAGCACAGAAGCCACTTTCCCAAGGATGAATTGCATCTATTTTGCCATTTGTTGGTTGATGCTGCAATGTTTAATTCATTTGTTTGATTGCAGTTGGAGGTGGTGTTGGAGTACAGAGCTCTTTGCTTTAGGGGAAAGGTGACTGCAGGCAGGATGTGGGATGATTAGGTACTTGTAAGCAGCACTGATGAGTAAAAATATAAACGTGGAGACAAGAGGCTCTTGAAGATAATGATCACAGGGGGTGGGATTTAGAGAGACAACCAAATAACACTGAAGATCTACAAAGTACTTTTGACATTGCCAGTGACTGGAACTTGCTGCAATTATCAGTCCATGAGACAACTGTGAACAGAACTTGCTGCCTGTGTCTCTGCTCATTCTCAACTCCACAAACAAGACTGAGCTTGAATAGAGTCGGAATCATTATTTTTCCAAAAATATCAGAGGAGCATCTGTCTGTTGTGTGAAGGCACTGAAGGCAAAGGTTATTTACCCACCATTCCCAGTGCAGCTACTGCAGTTTGATCCCACCTCTGGCCACACTTTGCAGTTTTCTTTCCCAAAGAACTTGTGTGGTTATTCTGTTCTTCAGCAGGAGAGCTGAGCTCTATACATTATCAACATAAACGACTAAAGGGTCAAGTTTTGGCTCCACAGAACCTGAATTTTGACCTTGACTTCAGAGAAACCAAAGCTGCTGCTTTGTTCTTGCCAGTGTTGTTCCACACCACATGATCTTTATGGGACTGGGAGGGGAAGCAGTAAAAATATTTACAGTAAGTAGCCAATACATTGGCCTTCCTTTTGTATGCGTGTATTGCTCCCTATTTTACTAACATTGTTCTATTTAACCTCAAACAGATCATTTAGGGAACTCCTGTGCATTTACTGGTTTTATTCAAACAAGGACAAATGTAAATCGATAGGCAGGTCAATAGAGCTCCTTTGAAATCAGCTGGATTCAACTGAGATTTTATTAGTGCCCATCTTGTTTTGTTAATACTTTAATTCTAAAGACTTTTGCCAGGAAGAACAAACACCTAAATATGCTGGAGCGGAATGGCTCCTCTTTCACAATGTTTAGGCACCAGTAGGAATGTCAAGGTGTAAACCAAGACCTGAAGAGCAGAGCAGCCTCTTCATCCTGTTCTGTGGACAAGGGATGGAGGAGGAGGTGGCCTAGTAAGTACCAGGAGCACACTGGAATGATAAAGGAAGAACATGAACATGTCCAAGACCTTCTGGAGCTTTCCAAACAAAATCTAAAACTACTTTCAAGGGTTGTTCAGAGGTCACCCTGGGCTTGAAGAGCCCACCTAACATGTTTTGTGAGTAAAACAAGTAAAGTTTGCATCCATGGCTGTTCTCAGTGACGGGCAGAGCACTGTGAGAACAACCACACACTTGCAATAGGCTAAAATGAACTTGCTTTTAATCCTGTTTTGAGAGGAGGTGACGCTCTAAAGATTCAAATGCAATTTCTCAAAAATGTGGAATGTTTATAAATTATGGGAATCTGTTCTTAAGATCCTTTGCTCCATTTCCTAATCTTCAATTTCACAGTAAGGAAGGAATACAGTCCAGAGACATCAAAGAGCTGGAATTGTGCTTGCAGCTATTAGTTCTTAGATGAAAAAAACCCAAAGCTAAAATTTAGAGCCCAAAGGACTCAAATTCTCCACCACTCTTCAATAATGGAGCCCAAGCACACACCAAATAAATATTTTAAATCCTAATGCTGATTTGGAAGGCAGCTTATTTAAGAGGAATATTCTGGCACCACATGTGCATTTGAATTGCATTCATTTAAAATTCAAAATTATTTGCAGTTTCTTGAGAATGCTTCACATACCTGGTTATTTGTGATCCATCATATTTTCACAGAGCTGGGCAGTTGAGTATCTCAGCAGAGAATATGATCTCTTTGCAGTAGGGAGCCCCAGACAATCCACATCAGCTATTTGTCTACCCAACTCTTCATTAACAAACAAACCCTCAACCCCAGTGAGATCAGCACTACGGTGGGTCTTGCTTGAGGAGAACACACCCACTGGACTTTTGAAGATTCATCTACTATCTGTCATCCAAATAAAGTTTTTCTTTACTTCTAGTGCATAGAAATATATCCCAGTACTGGTAGGGAGCCAGAGCGAGCCCATCTGTGTGATAAATGACGAGACTTCCAGGGTGTTCAGAGCATTATCAGGATTCATTTCATACCTCATCTGTTATTATAAGCATAAAATGTGCAAACGTTCTCCACTGCTGTAAATGTCACCATGCTGGGGGCAAATGCTTTGATTTTCTATCAGCAAATAATGTTAAATTATATAGTGTTTAATCACGCTCGGTGAGAGCCATGAACTTTAAAGAACGAGTTTCTTTCCGATCATTCCATCTCCAGTTCCCCTGAAAATGGACATCATCATTTAAAAAATCCTGAAGATGACTTCCACAGCCTGGAGGCTTCCTGACGGTTCAGCACTGATAGCAGAGCACTAAAATACAAACCATTTGCACATTAACATTATTTGGATTGGGGCAATCAGGTATTTGAGCATAGAATTTGAAAGTTAACTTTGAAAATCAGAACCCTCTGATTTTCTGGCACGTTTTAGGGCGGTGAAATTTTTTGTATTTATAGAAGAGTCCACATTACCTGGTGCGACACAACCTTAAAACTGTTAATTTCTAAATAAAGCAGTTGTATCTACCAGGCCAGATTGTAAGTGGTTGGAAGGTAGGAGTGCTCCACGGGAGGAACTGCAGGTCTGGGGCTCTGTGTGTGAGGAGAATCTCACCTACACTGCCCACCTGCTCCTTCCAAAGGGAAAGGGAAGGGAAAAGCACGGAGGCAACCCGTGGAGGAGACTTGTACAGGGGTTAAAGAATATAAATTTCCAAACCCCAAAGACAGAGTGGAAGGTAACACTGGTAGTATCTTAGCAACCAGAGGAACTACCAGACAGGCTGCACAGGGAAATCAGCTCTAGCCCAGCTCGAAGAGCTCTCAGCTTTATATTTGTTATTTGTTATGTGTTTCTGAAACTGGATTTTTAATCACAGCATTTGAAAATGCAGAATTTTTTTTGCTGGAGAACATGATCTTTGGTTTCTGCTGAGGGGAGTCACACTTTTATATTTGGATGATTTATCAGAGCAATTTCATCAGCACAGGCCACACCTGAAGGGCAGGTTGGAAGAGACAGTAGAATTTCCCATGAAAGGAGGGGTGGGTGCTGTGCTGAAGAGCCCTCTGCACAGCCTCTGGTGCAGGCAGGGCCACAGAGACAGGGCCTGAATACACCAAGAAACAGGAAAGTTGTCTATCTGATATCTCCACCTTTTTTTCTGATTAAAATGGCTTCGGCACTGTTAGTACAGACTTGATTCTCTGGATTTCTGTATCATCCTAATATACAGAAATTGGTATTTCTTTCCTAAATCATCTGAAATAGAAAGATCTATTTCATAGCAGTCATGGGGCTCATGGCAAAAGTTTTATCACAATGCAGAATTGATATAAGATCAGTCCTTTTTCAAAACATCAGCTTTCCATATATTCCTTTGATATAAAAATGCAGCAATCTTGAAGCAAAATAGAATTTGCAATTAGTCAAATACTACAATAATAGATGCATATAAATGCCAGTACATTAAAACTTCACTTCGTTGCCCTTTTATTGTGGGAGTTTCAGCACCTATTACTTCCTACTAATCCTGTTATTCCTATTATTCCCATTATTCCTCTTCCTATTATTCCTATTCCTATTATTCCCTATCCTCTTCCTTAGATATGTTCTATTTGTTAATAATATAATAATATAATATAATAATATTATAATATAATAATATAATATAATAATAATATAATATAATAATATTTTATTGTCATCCTGGAAAGATAAAATCACCTAAAAAACACCCAGAAAATAGGTTAAAGTGCAAGTGAGTTGTGTTTGATAAAAAGCAGATAGTCCAAGTCAATGGTTATCTGCTGTTCAGTGCTAAGTGAAAATCCTTTAAAGATTGACAAGGAATGGGAAATTATTCAGAATCCCCTAAATACTCACATTCAAGAAATATTTTGTCTGCTTAATACTCTCTACCCAGCTCTAATCAATTGTCTGTCAGCATCCAAAAGATTGTTTCAGCTCACAAAAGGCAAACCAGATCATTTATTGTAAAAATACTGTTATTAGCTTGTGTATAGCTCCTTCTTTGTTAAGCCACTAATGGTTCAACTGTGCTAAATAATCAGATGGTTGGGAAGAGGAAAATGAACGACTCAACCGTATTTCTGAACAATAAACTGCACCTAAGTGACTTTAAACAATTTTCAGTAAGACCTAATCTCTGTGTAGTGAAACCATTTGTCTCCAACAGAAAGGTCTTGTTATTTACTGAACATCCATCCCTCTCCAGGGCCTTTTGTCTTGTTACCTGACTTGGAGCTGACTCAAGGGCAGTTTTTAATTAGTATCTTGAGGTTAAGAAGTCACTTGCTGGCTACCCAGGCCATCCGGAGCCAGCCCCCAAGGATGCTCCTCCCTCAGCACAGAGGGCCCAGGGTCAGGGAGATGCAGATGGCAGCAGCAAAGTGGATAATGTGCTGCCAAAACAGGTAAAAATGGACCTGGGAAGTGTCTTTTTCTAGACCTAACTGTGCAACAAATGGTTTAATAGTCTCTCCCTCTGCAACAGCATTTGTAAATAAAACTAAACTGCAGAAATACCCCGAAGCCAGCAGGTACTGCTGCCCTGCCAGCTCATGATCCCCAGCAGGGTCTGGTCCTGGGCAGCTCTCCTGGAGGAAAATGGATGTGCTGCTTTGGGATTCAGCAGTGCCAGGTGCTGTCAGGGATGCTGACAAACACCTGCCAGGGGGTGGGAACAGTCTCTCAGTGGCTGTAAATGGAAGGAACCATCCTTGTCCTACCTGGAACAAGCGACAGGAGAGTCTCTAAGTTGTCAGTGGCTGGGCTGGTAGATGGGGGGGAGTCAGAAGAGGGCAGAAAATGTTGGTATCAAATGCAGAGAGAACCCAGATTTATCAGGAGAAATCCCTGCTATTGTCTGATTGCTCCTTTACCTTATGAGAACTAAAAGCAATCATTTCAACAGGAAAACTGAACAGATTCACAAAGTACAAATTTTAAACATTAAAAATTTCAATAGTTACCATCTTGGACAATAAACAGGAATTAATTAACCTCCTGTGCCAGTACAAACATCTATCAGCACTGCCAGTCTGGCAGCTGACAGCCAGGGCATTCAAATTTCTTTAAGTCTTCCCAGTCAATATTAACGAGACACTAAACACTCAGATTGCACCTGTCCATTGGATTAGACTGACTGGGTTAGTGTCTTTGTGGTCTCTTGAAGACTGATAAGCACCTGCTTTGAACAACTTCTTGGGGAAGCTTTCTTGATTCCAGCCTTGGAGTCCCTTCTGCGAGGTGTCTAACAGCTGGCCTTTCTGGATTGGAAACAACTGAATTATCCTGCCTGCTAATGGATGGTGCAGCCTGGGAAAGCTTCTGTGATGGGATAGCAGATGGTGCTTCAGCTCCCTTATCTGAACTGCAGGGGAAAGACTGGCTGGAGGAGTCAGCAGGCCAGGGGAGCACTGTTTATACCTGGAGAGCTGTTACCAGCAGAGCACGAGCTGCTCAGATGCTCTTAACAGACAAGAGGAAAGTCTTGGTTCGAAATGATCCTGAGTTTCCACTCAGGACAACAGGCAAGTAAGCAAAGGGTGTCATTCCAACAGCACACTGATCCAGCACTCTCTAGAACTGGAACATTCCTGTTTTTCAGATGTTAAGTAGTGAGCATTCAAGGTGAGAATCTCAGCTCTGTATGCAAGGCATCAAAGGCCTTTTCCTTCTGGGAATGGCTGTAAAAGGAGATGCCCAATAACTGAGGGCTGGAATTGTAAAATAACAAGAAATACTCTCCATTCATATCAGTACTATCCAGGTGGCCTTTTATATTTCACCTTTTTTTCAGCAGGAACCACTTTCTGCAGCACCTGCAAACACAGATCTTTACCTGCTTTCCAGAAGGGCAGTTCTCATCAGGCAGTCAAGTGAGCAGAAAAGTTACAAAGAGTTTTACCGTGGCCAGAAGCTGAATGCCTTTGTTTCCATACATATATGTATAACATACACACGTTTAGCTATGAAGAATGGATGGAAAACAAATTTTTGCTATCCCCCAATAAATGTGAGGTGAGCCATGCTGAGCCCACAGCACGTTTTCTCTGGACTCAGACACAACCTTCCCATTTGTGCTGGGAGTGCCTGTGGCTTCCTGAGCCCCACCTGCTGCAGGGTGGGGGGAAGGTGAGATAGAAACTCCAAAGATGAACTTGCAGTGGCCACAAACAAGGGATCCCTGCTTGTGAATGCAGGTGCATCTCAGAGCCAAACAGGCTACCAAGTTTTGCACCTTGCTCTCCATTTTGACAGGTTTCTCTTTCTGGGTCACTGTTCCTTGCACAGATGCAGCCCAGCTTTATATAAGCTTTGTGTAATGAGGTCTCTCCTCATTAATTTTCCTCTTGCAATCCCCATCCACTTCTTTTCCTTTGCCTTCTGATTCTTCTGCTTGGATGTTTTCCTTCTGCTTCTTATTTCTGAAGGAGGTATCTAGACATGAAAAGTGAGAACAGAACCGAGCTGAGCTAATTAGCAGCTGCTTTAAGCTATTGTTTACCCTGCACAGGAACACATCTCCAATCAATGCCAATTTGGATCACAAAAACGATGCTAGAGAGAGCCAGGCCAAAGCCTTCAAAGCCCATAGACAGCCCCTTCTCAAACTCACCCTTTTGCTGCAGAGCAGCCCCACTGAGAGGCATTTCCCTGCTCCATAGGCTCCTGCCTGCAGGGAAATGGTCAGAAACACATTCCCCACCAATTCCAGGTAAGTGGAAACACCGTGTGAACACTCCCAGTCAGTGTAGCATCATTGCTACTGCAAAACAGGGAGGAAAGAAATCACTAAATGTTTGTTTTAAGAAGAAGAAAAAAAAGAAAAAAAAAAAAAAAAGAAGGAAAAATTAAAAAGGAGTTTGTTTTTTTTTCCTCCTTTTCGCTGCCATAAAGCTCTAATATCACCTCTTATGGTTCCAGCTCCCGGGAAGGAGCCAGTAAAAAATCTGCTTGTTCTGGGTAAGGATCCATGTTGGCAGCGTTGGTTCCTCTCTCCTGGGGGCACAAATACAACACACATATTTGTGTTACTCAGGCCCTTGGCTCGGTAATGTGGGTTGGAGCTGCTCTGCCTGGGTGTGGAGGAGCCTTGCAAAGATGCTCCTCAGCTCAGCTGGACTCCATTTCAATGCAGGCAGGAAACCTGAATTAGCTACATCTGCAATAAATGCAATTCAGGTTCAAAGTTGTGATTTTTTTTTTTTTCTGGATCAGGCTATGAATGGTTTTGCTCATGCAAATATATGAATTTGCTCTGATTTCCATGAGAACAACATGGAAAGATTTGCACTGACTTTATGAACTAAGTTAATTTTGAACTAAATCATAACTGGTGAAAAGTATAATTTGAGCTTGCTTTCAGTTCATAACAAACCTACAGCGATTTGCAAAAAGGAAAAAAAAAAGCCTCTGTCAAACTGAAAGCAGGATGTTTGGTGGAAGCCACTGCACCAACATTCCGAGCTCTCATTTGTTCCTCAGGCTGAGGAGTGACAGTGTCACCTAGCAACTTCTGAAGGGCATTCAGACCTGACAGTGCTGAACTCCAGAGAAAAGCCTATAAATAAATTAATTTACAAATTAATACTTTTTATGAGTGTCAAAAGCATCACATTTGACATTAAAAAAAATTAACTCTGTACAGGAGGAATCAAAAAATAATTGTCATGCTGCCAGTTATGCAGTGGGAGGATTTAAACATATAATCATGAAATACTGTAACCCTGGGAAGCAAAGGGGTGCATTCCCAGTGTCCCTGCTTTGAAAGGTGCACCTGCCCACCCATAACATGGATATACATATATCTGTGCAGGGATCTATGTATATTATTTAGGTAAGTTCTGTGTTTTTCCAGGTGCTTATGTTAACACAGAAGAAAGATTCATGGCTTAAGGTTTGTCCAAAATATTTAATCCCTTCTCATATGTACAGTTTCTCACTCTTCAGTAAGTTCATACCCTGCCCTGCTCTCTCAGCCCACCTGAAGATCAAGGGGTGGAGGACTATGGTGGGCTGCAGTGTTGAAATCCAGTAACTTCCCATTGCACTGCCCCTGCCAGAGCTGCCTGGATGGAAAAGAGCAATCCATGTGCATGGAAGGGTTTAGCCAAAACCAACAGGCATGATGGTCAGCAAAAGCTGGGCTGATTTTGGCTGATGGATCAGCTATGGTCAGGATCATGTCAACCAGCCAGTCTCTTTACTCCATGGACTAAAACTAGGAAAAACAGAATTAATAAAAGCTAAATTAGGCTTATAATAATTTGTAATGGGAAATCTTGAGTAGTTCAACATCAGAGAGACAGGTCTAGGCCCTCCTTTGCACAGCTGAGAAGAAAAAGTGTCCCTTGCAGTGATTTTCTAGGTTATATTTTAATTATTAAAAGCTTTCACAAAAGAAAAAAATAGGGAACTTTCCTAAGAACTATCAGACTTATATTGCACCAGGACATTTGCTAAAAGGGGAAATAGAAGTTCTAGAAAAAGCCACGAGTGGGCACATATTGCATTGCATTGTCTGTGATCGTGTCTCTCACTCCCACAGCCCCTGCAGGTGGATGTGCTGCTCTCTCTGCAGTCTGGGTGTCTGAGTTTACACTTCAGCCCTTCATCACCCTCCAGGTCATGCACAGGGACTTCTCCAAGGTGGGGGAAAGAGCAGGTGCTAATGGGATCTGCCTGCAGGCTTGTCTGAACAGGCTATTCTAAAATAGATCTAAGAAATCTACAGTGCTTTAAATCAAACCTCAGCCTGGAAAAGAGGCATCAGTTTGAGCGTGGAAAAAAAAATAAAAACCAAAAAACCAACAAAAACTCTAATAGCAGTGAGAATGGAAACACTGGAACTCATTAGTGGCTCTACCCCAAACCTTTCCTCTGCTTTCCTCCTGTTTCCTGTGAGCCCTGGGCTTAACCTGTATTCCAGCTGGTAGTCGGCAGGTTGGCTATCCAGTGCTGGAAAGCAGCACAGCTCCCCCAGGCTCAGGGAACCCGTCACTTCTGCACTGTGTGGGCACAAATGACAACTTTGCTGCCTTTTTTTCCTTTTAACACCCATATCCCCATTTGATGGAGGGGCTAACAGCTCCCACGGGCTCCCTTGCCTGGCCTGGTGCTGGTTGTTGATGCAGAGAGAGAAGAGCCAGGCAGGGCAGCCCACTCCCACCTACACACCAAAAGCCAGACAAACATCAGACCTTTATTTCTGTTAGATTTGATTTCTTGATCCTCATGGATACGTTATTTGTACCTCTAAGGGCCAGGGCAGGTGTCACTAACTATTTGGGCACCAACCAACTTCTTTCCTATACGCTGATAAGCACAGGTGCCACTCACACAGCTCTTCCCTTCCCAGCTGAGCGTCAAAGCCTCCCAATTTCCTGGACAAATTTGCCAGTGGTGGCAGCAAGAAGGTCTGGCCCCGAAGGACAAACCACAGGAAAATAACCTGATGATGCTTTCTGCTGCTTGTGGGAGGATTCTGTTTCCTTTCTTTTCCAAGAAGCTGCTGGCAGCTGGATGAGCTGAAAGCCTGGCTGGCAGTGAGGGGAGGATGGGCAGGGATGGCTGGCTGGCTCTGGTGCCCACTGACCCAGGGCAAACAGATGTTTTGCTAAATGTCATTGACACAGCTCGGCCTCTTTCAGCAGCCCGAAACAAATCTCAAATTTCCCAATTTCTCCTCCAGCATTCCCGGTGCTTGGCTCATCCTGCTCATGGAGGGATGAGAGCACCTCACCCATGCCCCGCTCTGCATGGCCCCAGGGAGCCCCAGCACCAGCAGAACGAGGAGCACCAAGAAGGAAGGACAGGCTGAGGAGCTGATTCCTCGGGGGGACAGCGAGGGGCCGTGTTCTGCAGCGCTCAGGGGCTCGGGGTGCTCTGATGGGGACAAGCACAGGCTGGGTTGGATGCAGCTGCGAGAGTGGCCCAGCAGCTGGAAGAATCCCAAAAACTCCACCGAGTGCTCATGCCCAGGCCTGCTCTGTGGGGACAAGGTGGCTTCGTGCACTTTGTAAACCCGCCAGGCCCTCCAGCAGGGTCTGACCTAGGGGAGCAGACTGTGCTCCCAGCCTCCCCCAGCCAGCACAGTGGAGGACTCTGGTTATTCCCTGAGTGCTGCACAAGCTGCTTTTCTCCCCCCTCGTGTCCCTTGGCACGGCTGGGCGAGGGGCAGAGCTGAGGTGCCCCTGAGCACAGAGCTGCCAGGCCTGGGAGGGGGCCAGGGGGCAACTGTTCAGGGGTGTCTCCTCCTACAGAAAAGCACTGTTGCTACTACAGGGATTAAATATGATTTTTTTCCCCTTAAGAACATATATCATATGCCATAAGGTCTGACACCAGTGTATACACATTTATTTAGGCTGCAACATTCCCTTGGCTTCACAAAACAAACATTTTCTTGAGCAATTTTTTCTCTTTCACTGCCTACATATATAAAACAATACTGAGGATAATTAAAAACTAAGTCTGGCCCTGCTGCTGCCAGTCAGAACATTTCCTACCCCACGGGCTGGGATGAAACCAAACCAGATCAGTGATGCAATCTGTTCATAACAACCCTTCCCCTCTCCCCGTTCTGTCCTCAGCTCCCTTTCACAACTGGCTATTTTTCATGAGAGAACATGTTCTTTTCATAAGCAACTTGTTTTGCAAAGCAGATGGAACAGCAATGAAGTGAACAGCAAAAGCCTCAAAACTGAGTGGGATAAAAGCTGCAGTGACATCACCCCCCAAGGACAGCAGTTCCCAAGGGCAGGACGGGGACCTGTTCTCCTTCCACACTCTCTGGAGGCAGGAGCAGCCTGGGACCAGGAAGGCACCAGAGCAAAGTGCTTTCCAACAGGCAGCAGCAGAGGGCTCCCACTGGGATCACCGAGAACATAACATGGGATCCAGCAACAGAAACAGTAGAAAATAGTTTATTTGATGATGAACTAATTAATCACTGAGGGAATCTATCAGTATGGTATTTGATCTGGCTTTCCAGAGTTTTCAGTTCCACCTTTCATCTGTAGTAAAAACCATCTCTGCCTTTTGATTTTTTTAAAGCTTCCCATATTTTACTTTCACTGACAAATAAAATACATTTTCTTCTTTTATCATTACATTTCTCCACAGCTACTGCAGAAAAGCAGTGCTGAAGCAAAGCTGTAACCCCAGTAGAGGCTTGGATTTCTTCATTAGAGGGAGGATCCCATTTAGGAGACAGACGGAAATGAGTTTGATTTGTTGTATAAACACTTAGCAACCCAGGGCCTGATGAGGTGCTGAGCTTCAGTTTAATAATTTCTCCTGTGACTATGTCCCAGCACCAGGTACACTGATAGAAGAAAAGTGGTAAGCGTGCAGAGAAAATTGAGCATTGATAAAAGGATTGCTGGTGGGTGGGAAACAAGCAGGAACACCCTGGAAGGTGCCTGGCTGACTGCTCGGGAGGTCCCTGTGCGAGCTGATGTGCAGGTGGGAGTGGAGGAGCCTGCAAGGCACAGACAGCCCAACGTACCTTTGTCTCCAGGCACTGTGTGTGCAACCACAGGAGAAAATCACTTTCTGTTCCAAATGGTTAAAAACTCTTTGTATTAATCAAATCAATGCAAATGATGTAATTTAGGTGACTGGCAGCTGTAATGGGCTGTACAAAGACACTCTGCCAGCTTAAGGAGAACTGGGAAGGCACTCAGCTCTCAGAGCTGCAGCAGGAGCTCACCATTGGGGTTAAAGGCAGAGAGATGGAACAAACCCCTGTTGAGTGTCTCCAGACTAACAGGGGTGTGTGTGTGTGTGGGGGGGGGTGTTAATGGGTCCTTCCTGAAGAGACCTCCCAAAGATGTGTCCCCACTTCTGCTCTCTAAAAGCAGGTCTGTACTTGCAGGCACCCGGTGGCTCAGATCAATCCATAGATCCTGATACGTATGTTTGCAGTGGTGGAAAAGGCTCCTCCTTTCTACGCCAACTAAGATCATCACCCATGGTCTGAGGGGTCCTGCCTGCAAGCACTGTCTGCTGAGATGCTGACAGTGCATCTGCACCCGGAGCTGCCAGGCTGGGGCTGCAGCCAGGGAACAGCAGCACGGGAGAGTCTCCAGTGAAATTCCCCAGGGAAGGAGTTTCTCCTGGCAGCTGTTCCTGCTCTCACACAGCTCCTGTTTGATCCACCTCTGGACAAAGGCACACAGGCTGATTTAAGCTCCAGTGACGACAATCAAGGTCATCCTTTGACTCCAACATGAAATGGTGTTCCTGTGCTTCATCAGCCTCCTGAGGTGTGAGTCACGCTGGGGATGGCTTAAGCTCCCACCAGACACCAGAGGATGAGCAGCTCCTGTGTCTCTCCACCTTCCTGCCCATGCACCTTGAGGCTTGGGACTAAAGGTCTTTGGGAAGCACTGCCCCTCCCAGGAGGGTGCAACCAGACCGGGGTTTAACACAAAGAGAGGTGGAAGTGGAGGCAACTGTTCAAGGCATTGGCTGAGCTGGGAGAAGAGGGAGAGAGGGACTGAAAAGAACCCAGCTCAAAAGGGATGAATAGAACCGTATGCTGTGAGCAATCCTGTCTGTCCTTGCAGAAACACTCCTGCTGCGTTCTGTGTTAGGTAACTTCTGGGGATGAAAAGCCGAAAGAAAACAGTATTTTATGCCAGAGAGGAATTGCATCTTTAGCCACTGTCCTCACCATGTACCACAGGGCACAGAGAAGAGGTCTGTCCCCTGTGCCACTCAGGGCGTGACCATCATCCCCTGAAGACTTGTTTCACCCAAATCTTTCTGGTTCAAGGACCTCCACTTCTCCAATTCCAGCATCCCAATATGGGGTTAAACTGAAGTGCCAGCCCCTATTTTTTAGACCCCAAATACAGTGAAAGGACCCCAGACAGGACCCTGGGGTTCTATAATACAGTAAGAAAAGGCTTTACAGAGAAGATATTATATTGAGTTATCTTACTCAAAATTAAATTAGCATTTTAATGTTGTTTAATTAATGGCACGATTTTTGTACACCAGTTTATAATGTTGGGAAAGGGTGTTTTACAACACTGCACATACAAACAATAAATTGTGCAGTGCAGATGTTGCCACTAATTGTAATATTTTAAGTGAAGAGGAAAACACTCTGCTTACCTTTTAATTAGTTTTATTCCAAGCAAACACAAAAATAAAAATTTACTTGTCTTTTAAGTAAATACCATCTGCAATATATTTCCATTCCGCAAAGGCTCTCTGCAGCCTGCTATGCTTCTGCATCACTGTCCCTACAGGAGAAAGCCTGTTGCTACTGCCAAGGTAAATGGGCAGTGATGGGGATTTGCAGTGTGGCTCTGACATGAAACGTGCCCCAGCCCTACCCAGTAAACCTCTCAGAGGAGTTTCAGGCTGGAGGTGCCCTTGCCCTGATGGCAGGAGAGCATAGCAAATGTCTGCCTGTCCCCCTGTCTGTGTGGCACTGGGCACTTGGGGACAAGCCTGGCACACTGCAGGGCACACAGGGGACTAGAGAATGACTTGCTGAACCACACACATGCCAGTTTTATCAGTATGGGAGTAACGTGAGGGCAGCAAACGCTGCAGGAAGCAGGCAAACCCACCCATTGCCTCTTTGCAGCCTTCTGCAAAAAAGATAAGGGCAGCTGAAATAACCCCTAATACTGGCTAATTTATTTTCCCATTCCTATTTTGTGTTTCCAAAGCACAAAAGATGCCGATGTAAATGCGTGATGCCCGAGGAAAGAGGCCACGTTTGTCCCTGTTCACTGCTGTCCAATTTGCATGCTCGAGTTTCCCCCAGCAGCAGTTCCAGCGCACGCAGAGGCAGAGCCTGAGCTCCACGTCAGACCCTGGCGAGTTATCCATGCCCTGGGACCAGCAGCTGGCACAAGCAGCACTGCTGGAGGAGGCTGAGCCAGCTCAGGGCACTGCTGGCACCAGGGCTGCTCAGAACCAGCAGCCTTTATCTCAGCCCCAGGGCAGGTGAGCAGGACTCCTGGGTGCATGCGAGGCAGCTGAATGCCCCTCTGTCCAAGAGGGTGGGACCTTCCCCCTCTGCTGTGACAGCTCAAGCATCTCAGAAACATCTCATCCAGGGGCTGTTGCTGCAGTGCAACCCCAGCATTCTGCAGGGTGAGCTTTGGCACCATCAGCCCCCCCTCACCCTCACCAGGGGTCAGGCAGGCACTGCCCCTCCTTTGGGTCCATCTGGGTTAGATTCATCCCAAGGAAAACCGCTGCAAAGGAGCCTTCTCACCTCCCCCTCCCCACCTTTGCAACGCAACAGGAAACCAAAACCCAAAAAATCACCTACCACTGCTTTTTGTAATGGGGAATTTTACATCTAACCCTTCATATCCCCTATTCCTTCTGAGCTGATTTTTAAAATGCACCCAAAGCCTGAAGCTGGTGACACCGATGGGCTCTGTGCTCCCACACATGAGCACCGGGCACTGTGGGCAAGGGAGTCATGGTTGGGATCATCTCCTGCTATTGCAGCTGGAGTACCAGCTCATCTCCAAATCCAGCAGAACCAAAACCTGGAAATACATTTTCTAGAAATGTTTGTTTCATCATTTCTGCTTGTTTTTTGTTCTCAGGCAACAAGAGGCAAGAATGGGAGGAAATTATTAACTAAAGAGCTCAAGGTGTTCCCACAAAGCAAATCATTTTAATTTGTTTTAATGATCTGCCTCTGAAATCTTGGGGGTGGCTGCAGTGCTTGGGAGCACTTAGCTTCCAGGCAGCGTGGCTGAGGTGCACATGGACATCCCTCCTCCCCTGGTCCCCCACCTCCAAGCCACTGGCAGCACACGCCAAGCCCAAGCAGCCTGACCAGCCCTGGCACTGCTGCGAGGTCCCAAGTGCCAGCCTGGGGACCTGGGGACCCTGCCTTCAGTGCCACTCACTCAACATCAGCTTCTCCTGGAGGCTGGCCCTCCTGAATTACCACACAGTGACCTGCACACAAAATAATTAGCTTATAGACACTTCCTTTTTAAGAAATCCTGTACTATTCCAGGTAGCGCTACTTTTCTCATCTTATTAATTTTGCACCAGTTAAATGAAAGCTGATAAACTAGAGACTGCTGTAAGACCCAGAGAAAATTAGGTTATGTAACCTCTTTTTTATTTATTTAGCATGGTATCAAAGTTGTTTCTTATCATTCTTCAGGTATATTGTGCTGAGGAATAAATTAAACTGTCTATTCAACAAAGAGGGGTTGATTTTTCTGCTGCTAATTTTCTCTCTCTTTCTCAATTCTCACTCTATTATTAGGGGAAAAAAATACCCAGCTTAGCTGAAGCCAGAGGAGCCCTTGCAGCTCTGTGCATCACACCTCTCACGATCCAAGTGGTCCATCTATTGGCCTCTGCTCGGCACGACAAGAGCCAAAGTCAAAAGTACAATCATGTTTCTCTTTACATAATTACTTGCTGATGGTGACAAACGGAGTGACAGCTGTGCCCTTTTTAGGGTGAGATCTGGGCAGGACTCAGAGTCACGGAGCCAATTTCCCTGGGTGTTCTTCCCCCTCCTGCTCCCTCTGTGCCCACAGTCCCCTCTGTGCCCACAGTCCCGGCTGTGCCCACAGTGCTGTCTGTGCCCACAGTCCCGGCTGTGCCCACAGTCCCCTCTGTGCCCACAGTGCCGGCTGTGCCCACAGTCCCCTCTGTGCCCACAGTCCCCTCTGTGCCCACAGTCCCGGCTGTGCCCACAGTCCCCTCTGTGCCCACAGTCCCCTCTGTGCCCACAGTCCCGGCTGTGCCCACAGTCCCGGCTGTGCCCACAGTCCTGGCTGTGCCCACGGTGCCGGCTGTGCCCACAGTGCCGGCTGTGCCCAGCTCAGCAGCAGGGCTGGGCTGCACATGGGCCCCCTCCCCAGCTGCCAAATCCCTCTCCCGACGGTTCCTGCCACGTCTGGAATTGCTTCTACTGCAAAGTGGGTTTGTTTTTTATAAATTGTGATGGGAAGGGCCATCAGAGACCTCTGCACACCCAAAACTGAGGGGAAGGAAGGAAGGAAGAAGGAAAAGGGGAGGGGTAGCTGGAGAAAGAGCTCCCCCTTGGGAAACACAGCAGGGCTGGAGGATTTGGGGGGTTATGGCCCCTTCCAGATCTGCCCCGGCAGTGCCAGGCCAGGCTGGCACAGTGGGATGAACAGCATTCGTGCCTGGCTGGCACTCAGGCAAAGCTCAGGGCTCGTGCCAGGCTGGGTCTCTGCTGGAAGCATCCAGCAAAGACAGACAGGGACTGTCAGGGAGCAGAGTTTGGGGTACAGTGGGGATGTCCCCTCACTGCTCCTCCCTGGCACCACAGGATGAGCGGTCTGACTCCTCTGCCCTGCTTCCCCTGCTCATCCCAGAGCCAGTGGTGACTGCTGCATGAGACCACTGTCAGTCCCCAAACACACATGCAAGGCACAGCAGCATAAAAAACCCCCAAGAAAATCCACCTCTGCTCCTTGGAGCTCCCAGCAGCAGGGCAGGTCTTCCAGAAGCCACCCTGCATTTCTGGGAAAGGCAGAGGCCTGGGTGAAGGTGACTTGCTCAAGGTCACTAACCCAGCAGTTCCTGGCTGGTGGTGGATGCAATCAGTACAGATTTAATGCAGGCTCTGTCTTTGCTCCATTTTATGGCTCCATTTCACCCCGAGGCAGTGGGGACAGCAGTGTCTCAGTGACCCACGCAGGCAGGAGGAGCTCCTCAGGGGCAGGTTGCTGCACTGCCCTGGTTCTGCCCACAGGGATGTGTGGTGTTGGCCAGCACCAAGGAGGGGCAGGGCATGTAAACCAGAGAGGGCAGGGCTGGCAGGACTGGGCACACGTGTGGGATGGACACGGGGGGGCCTCTCCCCCTGCACCCTCTGAAGGGCAGGGGGGCACAGGCAGGTCTGTCCCGTGGCACTGCACTGCAAACATGCAACTGTTGAAATAACTAATGGAGACCTGACCCAGCAAATAGAGGAGCAATTGCTGAAAGGCCCCGAGGTTCTGCTCCTGTGCTAATGCTCTAACTGTCTCTGTTAATCTCAATTAGGCAGAAAAGTCCATCCTTATTAAAATTGTCAGCTTTCTATTTTATGTGTGTAAGGGCAAGAGAGAAGTCAAGTAAATGTGTGGGTGACACTGCTGAGGGAAAGCACAAAGTACACAGACACAAAAGCCCTTCAGTCCTTCTCTCTTTTTTTTTTTTTTTTTTTTTTAATTAAAAAAAAAAAAAAGAGCTAATATGCCATCAGGGCTCATGATGGAGCAAGAACCTGCTCTGTTGGGTGCTGTGGGGCTGTTCCAGAGGCACCAGAGACAGCAGAAAGTGTCATGAAGGTCTCACCAACCTGGCATCTCCAGGGCATCATTCCAGCATTGAGCTGGTAGAGAGGTGGTGCCTAATGGAGAGAGCAAGGGAATGAAAAGAAACTGGGAGAAGGACTGGGGCACAGGGCACATGGCAAAATAAAACCGAGTTGCTGAGGGAGGAAGGAGAGGAAGAAGGGGAGAAGCCAGTTTTTTCTCAGCCCAAAATAAATGATATCAGGAAATTTTACCCAGCATATAGGAATGACACATTATAGGACAGAAACTCTTCCTGTGTGTACCTGCAGGTGTTTACCTGTGCTTTGGGGCATCATTGCAACTAGAAATGTAGTGATTTTTTTCATCTTATTTTCAGTACGACTTTCTTGTCCTGCTTCTGCTTCACACCTACTGGCTTGAAAATGGCAGTTCACCAGTCCAGACTTCACCATTAGCTTTGGTAGTTATCAAGTTTTTGCTTATATAAAAGCTATGAAAGACTTCAGCTCCTCTGTTTAAATCAAAGATAAAATCAATCCTTTCACTTCCTTTTTTTTTTTTTTTAAGGACAACAAAACTGTGAACACAGGTAGTAAAATAATTGATGCATTCTAAGAAACTGTCAGGTGTGAAAAATGTTGAAGGCTCAACAACCCTATTAATGCTGTGAAAAGGTGTTAGACAGCAGACTGACGTAGCAGCACCAGCACAGCATATCTATGACAGAAACTAAGACAACAACATTCTGTGCAACCACTCCACATGTTTTTGGTGTGGAAGCAGCACATGACAAACCAGCAGTTGGAGAGGGCCAAGGGCCCCCCAGCCAGAGCCCCCCAGCAGGTACCCTGGGCATCCCCAGGGGTTTGGGGAGTGCAGCTGCAGGAGGCACTGAAGGACAGAGCTCTTTTCTCCCCACTCCATGTTCCTGGTGCTGCCTCACTGCCCAGGCACAGCTTCGAAGGGTTTCCCTCTGAAGGAGCTCCCCTGCCCTGCCCAGGTGCCAGCCCAGGTGCCCCCACAGGAACAATCGATGCCCATGTCCCCGGTACCAGGAGGGGTGCCCAGGTCAAACCTTCCCTTTGCATCATCCCACAGACAGGTGGGTCCCTATAGCCACGCTCCTTTGTGGAGCTGAACATGAACACTCCCCAAAAAGCCAGGTTTGACTTGTTTTCCAACATTTGTAACCAAGCTGAAAGTGCTGGGGGCACTTTTCAAAGACAATCTGTCTGTGCTGACTGTGGTGCCCCCTGAGGAGTTGGTTTTAGTGATTACTCTTTCCATCTCTCTCAACGCTGTGTCCTTTATCATGAACTGCTTGCCATCCTGCCCTGGTCAGGTTTAGGAAACAAACTTCTTTTTCCATCCAGCTCTGGATAAGCCCACTGAAAAGTATCTGCCATGTTTGTCTATAGATAAAGCACCATGCCATAAAAAAAAACTTTTCTGTAATAGCCTGAGGTTTTTTAATTTTAATCAAAAGCAAAACAAAACCCCTGAAATGCATCAAATTCCCATTAGAACTGGAAATGTACTGACATCCTATGATATTGCCTTCTACTGGCATTTCAGAAGTTTAAAATGAAAAATTAGCTTTCAAAAAGTAGGATCTTCTTGATTAGAAAAACTTGTTGAAACTGTAATGGAAAGATCAGAACAACTTCATTAGTCTTCATTAAATAAAATAAATGTTATTTCTATTCCCTTCACATACAATCATATATTACAACTATTAATATTGCAGAGATGTTTCTTTTATCCCAGCATTTAATGTATAAAGCTGCAAACCTCCTTGCATGAAAAACAACTTATGATCACCAGAATGACATGCAGTTCATCTTTTTTACGTTCATTAATTTTCTGTAAATAGAGCACAGTCGCTTTGCATTGTTTGCACTAATGGAGAGCTCAGAGCAGTTTACCCTGTTACTACTTATCATTTATTTGGGTGATAATTTTAAAAAGCTTTTAAATTAAAATGATAAAGATGGTTAGGGGGAAAGATACAGCCTTTCAGAACGTTTCAAGCATGACAGATGATCCCAGCAAAAAAGATGGTTCTCATTTAAAAGATGTGCCAGGGCTGGCTGCACATCTCAAGCAATTTTTCAAGCCCCCCACCTCGTTTTAGGCATCTTGCCCGAAGGCATTTTGGAGCATAATCACAGCAGCCTCCTGCTGGTCCCCCCTGCCAGGGCTCAGTCCCCCCAGCCGGGCCTGGGGCTGCTGCCAGGGCAGGGGGGTGGCATCACCCACTGCTGGGCTGTGCCAGGGACACAACAGCTCCGTGCTGCTCCAAGGGCTGGCACCAGGCAGCTGCCACCAGCGAGGGCTCGGTGGCACCCCCAGACTGACCCAGAGAGCCCCCAGCCCGCGGGGTGCCCAGCAGGGCCCCGGGCAGCAGGCAGGGCAGGAGGGGCCAAGCAAAGCCCAGCTCCTGCTCTTGGGGCCATATCTGCACCCTCTGCTGTGCCCTCTGTCTGATAGACACACCCTCCTCCAGAAAACACCTGTTTGGGATGGGGACACCGAGGGAAGGAGGGACCCCGCTGGCCTGGCTGCCAGCCCCTGCACTGCTCAGCCAAACAGACACTTCCTAACCCTGCATTTAATGGGGTTTCCCCCTAGATTTCATAATTAAGAAACAACAAACAACACTTTGACATTCAAGCTCTGGTTGCTCTCCTGTTGCCCCTCAGAGCCCTCCACCTCCAAATCAAGGCAGTTTGGCAGTCCCAGCAGGGTCCCCCTCAGTGCCCTGAGTGGGGATGGGCACTGCCAGGGGGGTGCAGCCATGGGGGACACCCCAAGAGCCCGGGCTTCACTGCAGGCTGATTTAAGCCAGATGAGAAGTACCTCTATTTGTTTGTTTGTTTGTTTGTAGCTCTGTGACAGAGGTATGGCTTTGACCTGTTAACTCCTCAACAGCATCTCTCTCTGTTCATACAAGGGTTTTGGTTGCCTGCCAGAGAGATTTGGGATGGGTTGGAAAACCTGAGCAGCTCTGGGGAATGATTTCATTTCCTCTGGCTAATCTGGTTAGGGGCTCTGAGATGAGGAGGATGAGGAAAGGCAGAAGCAACCAGAATAGTTGCCCATAGAGGCAGCTCATCTGCTTCTGCTGACTATGCAGGGAGCCTAAAAGCCAGACCAGCTTGGACACAGAAATTGTGGGACTAAAAAAATTAAACACAAAGCAGCCAATGCTCCCATTCTTCCCACTGACCAGTCCCTCCAAGCCGCCCCCACCCCCTGTACACACATCAGAAAACCAGCTCTGTGTGTCGGCACAACTTTGCTACTGAAATCAAACCTGGTGCCTCCAGCTGGGGTGCACAAGTGATGCCTCATCCCTGCAGCCTCCTCACCTGGGGCCACAGAGCAGGAGTGCAGAGTGCTCGTGGCCACCATGCAGAGGAAAGCGGGTCCAAACCCTCTTGTGGTTAACTTGGCTCTTATGCCTCGCTCAATATATTTTATACATTCATTTTCCCAAGTTTTTTCTGCCCAGTAAGTAGGACACCTTGTTCCTGTGGTCGTCCAGATCACCCTTCCAAATATCCATCAGCTGTCCATCAGCATTTGTTATTCCATTACCATGCTTGTGTTATCATTCCAGCATTGCTTGACAATTACTAAATAACAAAAAAAAAAAAAACCAACAACTTCAGCAGACAACCCAAACAAGTCTCATTTCCCCAAGTATCTTTTGTTTTCCTCTTTCCCTTGCTAATACAAGTAAGACTGCTGCAATTCCCTTTGGGTTCAAGGCTTGCTTTGAGTAAACTTCTCAGGTCTTTTTTTTTGCAAAATTTAATAACAAACATCTAAAAAAATAACGATCTAGTCAGCAGTGTGTTCCCTTGTCATCGGGAGATGCTGGGAGAAGCTCTCCTGGATCTGAAACAACACCAAACACCATGCAGGCAGCTAAGGAAAACCATTTATACATAGGTTAAATTCCAAAATCATGGACCCTACCAGTATCTGGATGCTGGCAATGCTTCTATGCATTACGTAGTCAGTGAGGCACTGCTATAAACTATAAACCCAAAGTAAATTTAATATACAGTCATTATGCAAACTGGTATCTGCGAGCTGGGCAGAGATAGGGGTTGGTCACCATGCCCCATTTTTTCAGAAAGCACCAAGACTACCCTCAGACTAAGAGCAGGTCAGAGTTTATTATCCAGCATTTCTAAATTCAACCCCTTTCATTCCTTCCATAGAAAAATGTAGAAGATCCTTCCCAGGAGTAAGAAAGAATTGAATGTTATTTGGTGTCAGTTGTAAATTGAGTTCATCAGAAAGCACTTAGGAGTGGGTTTTGCTCGCAGTATTAGATTTGGGGGATGGCATATGGCACAGCAGTGATTAAGGCTCTAAACTGTACAGTTGAATCTTGCTCATAATGAAGTTCTTGAGAATTTTGCAATTAATGGGAGAATTGAGCCTCTCATAATCTATTTAAGGAGAACACATCACGTGCCACGATCAGCTCTGCAGCAAACAAGCTGTCCAGGCATTCTGCCCCCCGGGAGCCCCAGAGGGCACAGAGCCCCTTCTCCTGCCCACCCAGGGCACAGAGCCCCTTCTCCTGCCCACCCAGGGCACAGAGTCCCTTCTCCTGCCCACCCAGGGCACAGAGCCCCTTCTCCTGCCCGCCCAGGGCACAGAGCCCCTTCTCCTGCCCACCCAGGGCACAGAGCCCCTTCTGCCCGCCCAGGGCACAGAGCCCCTTCTCCTGCCTGCCCAGGGCTGCACAGATGGCAAAGGCTCAGAGCTGAGCAGGGTCAGCTCCCCGTGCCCACCTCCTGCAGCCCCACAGCCCCCAGATTATGGGGACTTTGCTTTGTGCAGCAGGCATTGGGCATTCTGCTTCTGTGCACCTTTTAAAATTCCAAGCAGAACCCCCCATCCCAGGAGCCCTGGTCCTGCACAGCCACGTCCTGCTCTTTCTTTTCACCAGCAACTTACAAATTCCTGAAAATAAGGAATTTTAACGGGAGTGCTGATTCAGCCTGAACATGCAGTACCAGCACAGAGCGCACTGAAAGGATAAAATAAAAGGACTTTACAAACTCCAGCTCTGTGTACTCATGGTTTTCTCCAGGGACCAACCTGGCAGGCTATCTGACAATACCCATCCACAGCAGCCTTCGGTCGGCCTGTGTGCTGTGCATGTCAATGAGCTCTGGAACAAACAATCCATGCACCGAAGTGGTGGATTATTTATGCATCGTCACATCCATCTATACAGAAAATTGGCCCTAAATTATAAAAAGCAGGTATCAATATTGCCTACGTGCTGGCTCACAGGGAGAGGCTTGAGGGAAGAAGGCAAAATTTCAGCATTAAGGGCTCTTTCCCTCTCATCAGTGTAAACAAACAGCCTGTGCCACTGGAGCAATGTTTATGCTGGCAAATACCCTGAGGTGTTCCATAGAAATCCATCTGCAGAGAAAAATCCACCAAGATAATAAAAATTCAGCAACTGCCCAACTCAGGGTCAGGCTTTGCTGCAGGTTTGGGGCTGGGAGTGAGGGGTGAGGAGAGCTGAACTCTTTTAATTTTTCAGAGTGCACCTTGAGAACAGCGTCCTCTGAGCCCTGGCTGCAGCCTGCTTCGATTCCATCCAAGGGCAGGAGCAGTTGTAGGAGGGAAAGTCAGTGGAATTGGCTGCAACTGCAGGAATACGTGCTAGAGAAACTTCTGCAGCCCTGAGAGCTGGGAGGGGACCACTCCTTCAGAAACCAACTGACTTGGCAGGCAATTTTCCACCACCTGTGGTTCCTTCCTTTGGTTGCAGCACAGCCAGAGCAGGGCATGGCAGCCTGGACAGGAATGTCATCCCTGGCTCTGTCTCCTCGAGGAGCTTTGACCCTGCAGTGGCTGATTCAGAGGACAGAATTACAGTGTCACCGTAAAAGCAGGCAGTGAATAAAGCGAGGGGTTGTCTGAGATGATGGCAATTTGTGTGGCTGTTCTGCATCTCAGCCAGGGGTCTGGTAAAAGCAAGTAAAGGAGTCAGAGAGCCTTAATTTTCATATGCAGAAAAATCCAAGCTTTGCTCTAGTTTTCACCTAAATCTCCTGAGCTCCCATGGCTCCATAGTTCAGCCAAATGCAAATCCCTATTTTCCTGTAGCTGCCCTTTAACTTTCCTCCCTGCCTCAAAAATCACATGAAGTCAAACCCCCAGCAGTTTCAGAAGCCTCATGAGAACTCACCGGCATCAGGACCCTCCCATAACAAACCTGGTCAGAAACCAGATATATGTGGGGGTGGACTAAGGAGAAATGATCAGAACTTTCTTTTCAAAGCTCAGAGTTGGTTTTTGTGCCAATTATGAATGAAGATTGAAGTTGGCTTTTGTTTTATTGATTGAAAAAGGGAATGATTGGTGTAGCTCACAGTGGAAGGGACGTGAGATTTTAATGGAGGTGTTGAGATATGATTGATTCATATCACTGAGATTTAGAAGGCTAAAGAAAATCCATACAAAGGATAGGGAGGGGTTTTCAGATCTCAGACAATATCAAGGCTACAAACGCACTACTGCTTTTTGAACATGAAAAACACATACATTGTAAGGAGCCTTTGAACTCCAGCATTTTTAGCTGAACCAGTCTTATAATAAATTTTAGATTTCCCCTCACAGTATCTGTCCTTCATTTCATTATCCTTTTCACTGTAACTTAAGAAAAGCAAGAAGCAGAAAATTCACAACTTACAGTCCTGCCACTCTTTGTAACATCTTCTGAGCGTATCTATTTATTTAGAAAGAAAAAGAAACTTCTGCTAGTCAGTAAAATATAGAAAACCCAGTCCCTGCAGTTAAATAGTCCTGGTCCTTAGGCCAGGTTTGTACCAAGGACTAACCAGTTCCTGGCAGTCTATCAGCAATCAGACACAAATTCCAACCAACTCCAGATCCCGACCAGCTCCAATTTTAAATCCAAATGTCTCAGAGGTTGAGTGCCTTTCACTTGTGTCCCAGCTGCCTTTTGTTTAGATTAAGTTTTGCAACCAGCCAAGTTTCAGGACCAATTCGCTTTTCCCTCCCCGTGCCCCTGGAGGTGTGTGCTAACACAGGCAACTTTGGAGTGAAAGAAAGCAAAAGGGTTTCATAATGTTTCCCTAGGATTGGGTTCACAGATCAGCTGCACAGTTCCTCAGCAGTTCAAAAGCTACTCATACCTAAAATGCAGTAATTAAACCCAATAACAGTGCAGTGCAATTCCAGGACAGGTAAGATTGGCTGGAAGGGTCTTGCCCCAGCTGTGAGGCTGAAATGTGAGAGTATGGCTGAGCTGGGCGATGGCATTTGTGTCTGAGGCAGCATTTCCATGGTGGCCCTGCAGTTTTCCTTGGCTGAGACATGAGGGATGAGGGCTGGCCCCAGGAAGCTGCCAGGGAATCCTTCCATGCTGGTTTCTTGGGCAGGTCAGTGCCCCCAGCTCTGATCCCAAAGCCTCTCCCTGCCTTTGCTAAGGGGACAGCAGCAGCAGAACCTGTTGGCCACCAGGCAGTACCCTGTGTGTTCTCTCACTGCCTTTGGCCCTCTCTCCACAGCAGCTCCCCTCTGATGCTTTCCTGCAGCTCACTTTCTTTTAACTACATCCCTCAACAGCAATAAAAAAAGTGTTGACAAATGAGTGTGGTAAACCTGACATGTGCAGCAAATGCCTGAGAATATGCCCATTTCCTTAGTCTCCCATAAAAATTAAGCCCTGGGAGGGTTTCACCCTTTCCAGCACATTTCAACTGTATTTCTCTTCCCATTACCTCAGCTAAGATACAAGGCAGATGATGTTCAATTTGGGTGATAAGGACCCAAGAGGGAGTTGGTTTTGTGCTGCTGGCAGTCTGGCAATCGCTGCAGCCCCGTGGGGGGAGCTCCCCTCTCCCCAGGTCTTTGGAGAAGTGCCCGTGACGTGGAGTTCCCCCTTCCCAACCCCACAGGAGCCCTCGGGCATCGCCCCTGCACAGGTGGCACCACACCCCTGGAAAGGAATCACAGCAACCCCCACATTCTTCCAGGGGATCTGGAGAGGGGCAGCACCCACTCCTGTTCCGGGGGTGTTGCACCCCTCCCTGTACCCCAGGGACACCCATCAGCCTCCCCACGTGCTTGCAGCACTGTCAGCCTCCCCCACAGCTCAGCATCTTTCACTTCAGTACTTATTTGCACTATCTGCCAGCTCCGACTATTTAAAGCAATCAGAGATTTACATCAGGAGACTTTAAATATAGAAGTAATTTTCTGTAAACTCTTGCCTTTATTGCAGGAAGGAGAAGGGAGGGAAAAGCCTTTCTTTTTTTAGACTTGGCAGGAAACAAGCAGTTAAATAAGTGAATACTATAAAATGAAAATCTCAAAGTGATTACAAATATGAAAGGAGCGAACACCAAATTGAAAGAGCCGTTTAATCAAGATAAAGTACCGAAATCCAGCAATTGGCCTCTTTCCACGAGCCCGTGGAGATGTGCAGAGCAGGCAGCTCCCTGCAGCATCACCAGTCTCAGCTGCTTGGCTGCTGAGTGCCCAAACCCCAAAGTCTCCCACCCTTTGCAGCTTTTCCCATGCAAAATGCCCTGCTTTATGGATCACCCTTGATGTAAAGTGGCTTTAATTATTCAAGAACTGAAGTAAAGATGAAAAAGTAATTGCATTTTAATTGCTCTAATAATGGCAGGAAGCTGCACTGTGACTTAAATGCTGAAAGGTGAAGATTAAGACTGTTTGTTAAAATGCCTCTCATACAGCTTCTTAGTATTTTGTGGCAGTCTTCCCTCACTTCATAAACAGTCACACCAGCGTATGCCAGGTTTATTCTTAAACTCCTGAGATGGTTTGGTCTGTTAGACAGTGATATCTGCAATATGGAGCTTTTTACCATAAGCAATTTTAAGGTTGAGGGATTTTCTTGTAATGTACCAATCCCAGACTTCTCAGCTTGAGATATTTGCTTACCCCAGGCATGCACAGCCTGGCAAACGAGGGCCCTTCAGGGCTGGGGGTGGCAGTGGGAGCTTGCAGGGGTGGTGTTACAGGGAAATCACCTGTGCCTCGGGCAGCTCCCAGTGCTTGGCACACAGCAGGGCTCTGGGGGCGCGGGGCAGCTGGTGTTGGGTTCCTTGTTCTCTACAACCAGCGCACAAATGTGGGTTTGTGCACAAGATTTTGGAAGAGGAGGGCAGGGCATTACAGGGATTTGTTTTCTCTCACTGTACTTTATGTGCCCAGTGTGCTGAGGTGTCAGTGGGAACAAATCCCCTCGGCCAGACCCACCCGTGGGACCAGCCTTGCCAGACAGCTGCCAGAGCTGATCCAGGCTGGCATTGATGGCACTTGGGAAATCAGCGTGCAGCTCACTGCTTGGTGTCATCCCTGAACGTCTCAGCCAGCTCCTTTTCCTCTGCACAAGGAATTTTTCTGCTTTTGTTGCCGGCTCTGTCACAAGAGCAGGTTGATTCCTGCCCGACAAAGCAGAGCTCTCCCCTGCCCAGCAGTGCTGCTGCCCCTGCTCCCCCAGCACTGCGGGGCAGACGGGACGAGCTGGGGCAGGGACGGACACAGGGGGCTGAGGGGA
>NW_020955556.1:783677-810705 GCF_003031625.1 Empidonax traillii
AGAGGGGGCTGAGGGGACAGAGGGGATTGAGGGCACTGAGGGCACTGAGGGCACTGAGGGCTGTGAGGGCACTGAGGGCACTGAGGGCTGTGCCAGCCCCGGGCTGGGACCGATCTGGCTGCGAGCTGAGCAATACAAACCCCTCACACCTCTCAGGGTGCAGGGAGGGTGTCCAGTAATGATGATTTCAGGCAGTCATCAGCCTCATGCAGAGAGAATGACATCCAGAAATGCACAGCCGAGACGGCCACGAGCAGAAAAAGGTTCTCAAAACAATTTTTAAGAAAGGCTGTAATGCATGGGGGAAAGTGAACGTCGCTCTCTCCCTCGCCCCCGCTCTATTCCTCCTTTCTTTCAGTGCTTATGATGCTCAGCACGAGTTCAGTGCTCATGGAGGTTGTGCAGCATTTTCACAAGCAGTCCAAAGAGAAGTCCTGAAGTTATAAAAATGTTGTCATAAGGGGAGTTGGTTTATGCTGGAAGAATCAGTAATTTAAACTGCAAATCAAAATGGAAGCAAATATATCTATCTCTTAATTAACTAACTGTTAACTTTACTCAAGTTGAAAATAAGCCAGGTATTGGCATTGCCTCAGCGGACCCTGCTCTGTGGGCACGGGACTGCTGCAGGTTGGGCAGACCCAGTTCCCCCCAGGAACAAAAGCAGACAGGAACTGTCAGTCCCAGTGGGGCTGAGCTGAACCCTCGGTGCAAAATAGAAAGTGGGTGAGATGAAGCTTGTTGAGAAAAGATTTTACTAAGTTAAAAGCAAGAGTAAACATTAGAGACTCTCTTCAACCCCGTGCAATGGGAATACCACCATAGTTAAGGCTGAATTGCAATTTGCATTCAAAAGCAGGGAGAAATTATTGTGTTTCACATTTCAGTGAATGAAATTCATCTGATGAATTAACATACGTTGCTGTGAGACAATTTCCCATTTCAGAGGAAGCCAAATTTTGTGCACACAGCTTTAAAAATAAAAGATTTTCCAGTTTTTGCAGAAATGCTCTCAAATGTTCCTTCCTTTAAATTCTGTCTATTTTCCCTGCATGCCACTGGGCAGTCCTGCCCAGGGGAACCCCCTGATTCTTGGTGCAATGTGGAAATTTTGCCCAACCTCCTAACTTGTTACTGAGCAGGGGAAAGGCTGAGGAGGCCCTCTGTGGGCATGGGAACAGGAAGATGCAGTTGTCCTGAGGAAATGGGCTGGGGTGGGACCAGGCCAGGAGGAGAAGGGGCAGCAGCTGTGCAGGGAGAGCAGAGAGGCAGACCCACCACATCCAGAAACATCACCACACTTCACCTCAGGAAGCCTGGGGCCCTGCAAGGCACTGCTGCTTTATGCATAAAGCATCCCATAATAGATTTAACACTGGCTGTAGCTCCATCCTCCTCAGCAAGGAGCCAGCACAGCCCCTTGGCAGCAGGGAATGCTGAGGGCTGCTCCAGCTGCTCCCCTCCCTCCTGCCCTGCTGCAGCTTCATGCTCTGCTCCTGGCAGGGTAATTCAGGACAACAGGACAGATCAGACCTGACAGCACATCAACATTCAATTGACCACAAGGAAACCAAGCTGATTAGAAGGATGGAGCACCTCTCCTCTGAGGAAAGGCTGAGAGAATCAGGATTGTTCAGCCTGGAAAAGAGATGGGTTAGGGGTGACCTAATTGTGTCTTTCCAGTACCTGAAGGGAGCCTGCAAGGTGGAGACGGAGTTTACAAGGGCCTGGAGTGACAGGACAGGGGGGAATGGCTTCAAACTGAAAGAGAGTAGATTCAGATTGGATATTACAGATAAATTCTTTACTATGAAGGTGGTGAGGCCCTGGCACAGGCTGCCCAGAGAGGCTGTGGCTGCCCCATCCCTGGGAATGTCCAAGGCCAGGTTGGACGGGGCTCTGAGCAACCTGGGCTGGTGGAAGGTGGCCCTGCCCATGGCCAGGGATGGAACTGGATGATCTTTATGGTCTCTTCCAACCCAAACCCTTCTGTGATTCAGTGATTCTAAGAAATAGGGAGATGTTGCCAATGGCCACATGATCTTGAAACCCCAACCCATGCCTGTCATCCTACATCAAACTGGGCACCCCCACAAGAAACATCTCTGCCACTGATTTAAAGATCCTCCAAGCACAGGCAAGATTCTCTCTCTGTGCAGCCCCCCTGGGGCTGGCCAGGCAAAGGCAAAACTCACTCAGGTGCTGTGAGAGCCCCTGAAGCACTTTTCATAACGCCCTTAAATGACAAGTGACCTGCAGTAATTGCAACGTTTTCACCATCACCTCAAAAAAGGATGCTGCCACGATCCAGCACAGCTGCAGAACTGGATTGAGTCTCACAAAAACAAGGTTTCTCACAAGGTGTTTGTGCTTCCTGCTCCTTCTTCAAATGCAAGTAAAACAAATACCTTATTGTTACCATTAAAAATTCAGCACCTCTGCTGCTTAAGCCATCAAAGCTATTATGGACAAAGTGCTAACATATTTTAAGGTAATGAAGCAAGCACAGTATCTAACAGCGAGGCCATTGCATTGTTTTTGGCAAGTGCAGTAAAAGGATGGAATTATATTTGTGACAAGGGACATCCATCGATTTGAATATCAGCTCTATTAAACAGGAAATAGCGAATGCATCAGCTCTACAACACCTCTGATAGCCTGCTGAGGAAACTATTTGGTAGGGTCAGTAGTTAAAAACAGAGCAGAGTAATTCTCTCATTGCTGCCTTCACAGAAAGCTCCAGAAGTAATATACATTTATGAGGAAATTTAACTATGGAAATTTATTCCATGAGAATGTTCCTTTCTTCCATGGTAGTTGTTTGGGTTTTCGGTTTCAGATTATGAAAATGATTATTCAGTGGGGAAAATAGCATCGTACAGATGCCACTGTGCAAACAGTAATTTTCAGAGGAGTAAAACATTATCATCAGAGAACATGGCAATTTGGTTTACAAGTGAACAGACAGGGAAACGTGACAGCAAGAGAATAAAGAGGAGCTGTGCTGGGTGAGCCCACCTGTGGCACTGAGGTGGCTGATGTGCAGAGGACATGGTGTGTAGGGATGAAATCAGCTCCCATTTCCCCCTGGCTAAAGACAGCTTCCTTGAGCTCATAGAGCCTCTGCTAAAGGACAGTTCAAAGGGCTGCATGGTACTCCAATACTCCCTAAATTCAGCTCGGTTGCCTTAAGAGAAGTTTCAGCCTCTTCCTGGAGCCATCTTCACACCAGCAGTTTCCATTTCTAAGGCAGAGACCCTTCAAAACCCCGTTCCAATCTCAGCCCAGGCTGGGCCCTGCACTACAGCTCACACACAGCCTAAGCCTCATCACAGCCTGTCCACAGCCAGTGCCAGGGCAGGCACAGGGAGAACACTTCCCCAGAAAGCATCATCAAACTGCCAGTGGCCTCATCAAGCAGAGGGCACCTCGCTCCCCCAAGGCACAGGAGCAGCTCGTGGGCCATTAACAAAACCAGGGCTGCCTGGGACAGGGCTTGGGCAGGGTGAGCCCACTGCCCTGGCAAGGGAACAGCGAGAGTAAGGAGGTTAATTAGTTCAGACTTTAATTAATTTGCCGTTCCTAATACATGTTACAGATACAGTCCTGAAATCTTGCTTATCTGACAGGGTAAATTTATTACATGTCAAACGGGCAGCATATGCCCTCCCAGCCAGCTGTGCCCACGTGTGCAGATAGAGCTCTGGACTGAGTCCAGCTGGGAGAAGGCATTTTGGTCTCTGAGGCTCAGCCTGTCCTCCTCACACTGGCCATTAATCCAGTCTCAGACAGGCATCTCCACGTGGGACTGTGATCTGCCCTGTGTGGGCTCCCTCGCCTGTGTGTGCTCACTGCTGGCATTTCTTGTTGCTGGAAACAGTCATGTTTGAGTCTGCCACCTCCTCTTTTCTTCCTTTCTGCTCCCTCTTTTGCAGGAGAGGGAAGGATTGTTCAGTGCCTGTGGTGACCTCAGGCAGAGCTGCTGGTTTGGAGTTCCCCCCATTCCTGCCACATCCCCTTCCAGGCTGGGCTGCCAGCACCTGCTGCCCCTGGCACAGGCTCCACAGCTCCAGCTTCTGCCCTGGCTGCCACCCTCCCAAAGCACACACACTGCATTTAAAGCAGGAGAGGCTCTCACTGAGCATAAAGAGATGCACATGGATTTGAAATGACTGCTTTGGACAAATGCCTGCAGGGGCAGACTGCTGAGCCTGAGGAGCCAGACTGATACCCCCTAAGGTGTCACATCCCCATAAGAGCTGCACTCCAAAAGAGAAGAGTTCAGCCCCAGAGATCAGCTGTGCTGACACAGCTGCCAGTCTTCCAGTGGCTGAGGAATTGGGGTTGCTCACAGGTAAGTCTGTGGTGCCCTGGATCTGCATTTTAGCACCAGGACCTGCCCCCTTCCCACCACACACAGGGTAAAGTCCAAGGTCAGGGGCAGAATGGGGGGAGAAAGAGCCGAGGGAATCAGACCTGAATGTTTCCAACCCCCCTGGCCAGCAAAGCTGGAGCACACACAGAGCTCCGTGGGGTCCAGCAGAGGAGCTTGTCTGAGCCACAAAGTTGGCCTTGCAGACTCTTGAACCAGCTGGGAATATGGATGTGATTAACAATGATTTGATTTGGAAATCAATGTGAAGGAGATTGTTTGCTTGCTTTGTCCAATTCAGTCCATGAAATACTGGCTTCAATACAGCAAGAAATTCAGCTGAGGCAGGAAGGGGGTTTGGAGGAGGGGTGGAGTGGGGTGTGTTTGTTATTTTATCAGACATCCGTCTGGATTCTAGCTGGAAAAACTTAAGCATTCAGTGAAATGTTTTATGTGTGTCTATAATAATCTGAACAAAGGAACAGCTGACAGCTCATGATCAGTTAAAGATAGAGCAATTTCTATTTAGCAATCTTGTGATTGCATTTTCTGTACCTACGTGTGAGGCTTCCTAATTGTTATGTGGCTTTTGTTGCAGTTTGGCTGCAAATGAAACACTATGAATTTACAGGAAACCCAACACAAACACTAAGTCTTTAAGAGGAATATTAAGAAGCCATTCTCCTGGGTCACAGAGCAAAGAGGCTGCATATGCACAGCCATTAAATGTTACCAGGTATAAATTGTTGGGCTGATATTCTAAACCTAGGAGGAGTGATAATTCATCACAGCTAATTTGAATTGGAAAGGAAGGAAACATTTTTTAAACTTCAGTCACATTTAAATTTCCTCTTCCACTTCAGCTCCAGGGAGCTCTTCTGCCAGTAACTCCTGGGAGCACTGCAAGAACCCCTGGGTAAGATTTGGTGGTGCGGGCTGGGAAGCAAACGGGTAAGAAATTGCTAAATGATCTCTCCTGACATTAATATGGTTTTCAAAATGCACAGGAAGCTCAGGATGAAATCCCAGATTCCATATAATCCCAGATTCCACACATTCATTTTGCTGAGTAGCCACTTGCCCCACTATAAAATATCAACAGCAGGAAGAGCAGTAAAGGACACAGCAGGGCAGAAAGCTTGTCATCTTACTGCTGCCCTTGGGAAATCTAACCTTCAAATCAGCGGCTTTGTCAGTCCTGATGCCATTATTTCATTACTCACTATGGGAAGTGGAGGTTGTTCCCACTCACCCACCACCCAAGAGATTACTCAGATTCCCAGGAAACACCTGGACTCTTCATTTAGTTACTGTGGAGCTGCAAGACTCTCCCTGGCTTGAATCAGGATGAGAAGGATAACACTGAGTCTGTGCTGAGCAAGGGAGGCTGATGGAACAGCAGCAGGAAGCCCTGGCTTTGTGTGGATCCTTCCCAGCACAGCCTGCCTGGGCTGCAGGGCATGGGCTGGACCAGGAGCTGTGCCCAGAGCAGACAGAGCTGGCTGCTGATGCCCATCCTCACACCTTCCAGGGCAGCACCTCTCTTTGGGTGCAAAGGGAGGTGGTGCAGGTCGTGTGAGTTCTGCTGGGCAGAGAGCTCAGAACTGGCTTTACTCAGTGGACAGAAAGATGCCCATGGCTCACTGGAGTCACTGACAATCTTGGGTACCCCCTACTGAGACTGCTCACAGACATCCCCCTGCCATCCTCAGGACCAGCTCCTCCATGGTGGCCCTTCTCCCTAAAGACTAAACCTTCCACCTCCTCAGAAAGCTGTCACCTTTCAGATTAGTTCCTGACCTGGGAAGAACAAACTCCCTCCCTTTGAGACAGAAAATCACACTGCAAGGTTACCACCACAATTTTGGTCTATCCAGGCAGGCCTGGACTCCTCTGACAGAAGATTTTCACCAGCGGAAGACACCTCAGTGCCCTTAAGGAGTGGGACCACTACAGCTCTGCTTTCTGTGCCAGGATGTTTCCCCTTCAAACAGCTCAGGAAAGCTGAAACAGCTACAGACCAAAAGAGGTGCCAAAATATCGGCTTATAGAAGATGCTCTGCTGCTTAGAGCAGATTAACTCATTTTGCATACAAAAAGCAGTGAATGGAAACATTGAGATACTCTATATTTGGACACTGGGCAATACCAACATAATCCAAAGAAAAGCAGAACAATCCTGCAGTGGAAAACGTCACCAGCAGTGAGGCTGAGCCCAGATTGCAGCAGTTAGCAAGTTAAAATGATCACAGCAGTTTGGGCTGTGATTGCCTTACACCTTAGAGGCTTTTCACCAACCTTTTTTCTGCAACTGAATTCTTCAGGCAAGAGACAATTTGAGGAGTGATTCAATTCACTGCAGTCTCCTCCTGAGTCATTACTGAATCTACTCTTCCACAAAGGTTAAGCATTTTAAACAAATGGCTCTACCTTTGGACATGGGGTGCAACTGGTTGGTCACAACTAGACATTCAGACAAAAGGGACTTCAACTCTCACAGGTGAGATCCATCCACATCCACTGATTCTTATTTCAGCAATTCAGTGCTGTCTTTCAGCCTCTTTGTGCAATTCCTCAGTGAGGCTCTTTATCTCTTTGTCATCTATTTGTAATATTTACTCACATAAAAAAGATCTACACGATTTGGACAGCAGCCAGAAAGAATACCTATACCGTTAAGATTACTAACTAATTTGAGCAGTTCTTCAATACTGGCAGCAGAGGAGACTCACCTCTCTCCTGGGTGTGGAGAAGAAGCCTTTTTGGTGCTTCTGTGCATTGTGGAAAGGCAGCTCTACCCACAGGAGGGCAGTGCCAGGTGAATTGTTTCTATTTCTGTGGTATGTTCTCCTAGCACAGCACCTGAAGTGCTGCCTCTTTCTCTTCTGTCTCATCAGTGGGGATGGAGAGTGGCAGACACACAGTCCCAGCTGCAGCAAAGCTTTCCTGGGCTGCAGTGCTGCCCCCAGCTCTGCCCCAGCCTGGGGGGCACTGGGCTCAATGTTGAGCTCAGCACCACCCTGGCTTCTCCACAGGCCCAGCTGCCCTTAATTCCAGCACCATTCCAGACTAACACCAGCACTGCCTGGAAAGCACCAGCCGAGCCACATCCCAACTTTGTGTGTGTCTGTGAGATAAACACTACACAGGAGCCTGGCTTGCCTATTGAGGTGTTTGCCCTGTTGTTCCCACCGACATCAGCACTGCTGACAAAAACCAAGCAATGCATTTTAATAAATCTGAAGAGCTGTGCTTGGCTTCCCAAGCAGCTCTGCAGGCAGCTCCGCAAAGGGCCCTCCACGCTGCTGCAAACCAGGAGTCTGCAGGGAAGGGGGAAGGAGATGGAGCAAATGTTCCTGAGGTTCAGATCCTGTGCAAACACACAGACCCTGCAGCAAAGGCAGCCCCTGCACTCCTCTCATTAAACAAGCTGAATGTCTTTTCCTGTCAAGTCCAAGAAAGGAATGGGATAAATTCCCAGTGCCAGTCAGTGAAGTAACTGTTTAGAGAATGCTCCCTGACTGACTTCACCCTTTGTTCCAATTCCACCTGTAAATTCTTTGCTAAAACCAATATTTTAAAGCAGAATCCTAAATACGTAGAATGTTTGGGGAATGGTTTGGTTTGGAAGAGACTTTGAAGATCATCCAGTCCCAGCCCCCCTGCCACGGGCAGGGCCACCTTCCACCAGCCCAGGCTGCTCCAAGCCCCGTCCAACCTGGCCTTGGACACTTCCAGGGATGGGGCAGCCACAGCTTCTCTGCCCAACCTGTGCCAGGGCCTCTCCAGGGAAGAATTTCTTCCTAACATCCCATGTAAACCCACCCTCTTTCGGTTTAAAGCAAAGGTTCATTCCCTGTGTTTCACCAGCTAAAATGCTCGGCCGACCCTCGGCAACCCACCCTGCTCGGTGCCCACCCTCCTGCTGGCACCCCTGTCCCTTCCCCTGGTGAAACGAAGAGCCCGATGCCTTGGAGGAGCAGGAGCGCATTCCCCGCTCCCTCCACTCCCGTTCCCGTTCCCCGCTCCCCATTCCCGTTCCCCGCTCCCCATTCCCGTTCCCCGCTCCCCATTCCCGTTCCCCGTTCCCCGCTCCCCATTCCCGTTCCCCGTTCCCCGCTCCCCATTCCCGTTCCCCGCTCCCCATTCCCGTTCCCCGCTCCCTCCCCTTCCATCCCCTCCGCGCTCACCTTCCCTGTGACGCTCCTGCCCCCTCGTGGGAAAATCGGGAATGGCACATCCCCGAGCTCCGGGACCGGGAGCGGATCCCGGGACACGCGAAACCCCTTCCCGGCCCCTTCCCGACCCCTTCCCGGCCCCTCCCCGACCCCTCCCGGCCCCACCGGAGCGCTCCTGGAAAGATTTGTTCCGCTCGAGTAAATAGTTTTCAGATTCCAGACGATGTTGAGGGGTTCGCGTCAGAGAACTGGGGCTTTATCGTGAAATTATTTCTCAAAGGCAATTTACACGAGCCGGGTTTATTTGGCAGAAGTTTTTCCAACACACCGAGTTTAGCTGGAGAGCCCCTATGAAAAGGTGGAGAGTAGTGGAGCTTCAAACTCTTAATCTGTTAAATTAGAGAAGGACTAGATATGTTGGAAACATTACTCTGTATCTGAATAAAGGCAGCCAGGTGGGTCAGAGACAGAGTTTTAAAGGCTCCTAGAAATAGCTGCACATTTGTTTCAGTGTAAGATACCCTGCAAGAACTGGTCCTGGCAGCTCCACCAGACCAGAAAAGCATCACAAGGTCTTCTGTAGCCTCTAACACAGCTCCTTGGCTGCCTCTATGCAAACTGTAGATAATATTTTTTCTTAAGTTGAAAGACTTGGCTCGTGCTGTGACTGCCTCAGCACCATGTCCTGAAGGAGATGGTGCCAGTGCTGTTTTAGTGCCCAGGCTGGCACTGATCCTGCCACGCTCACAGCCCACGGATGGCAGTGCCAGAGAGCCCTGTGTGTCTGTGTGCTGCACATGGCACTCCCCAAAAAAGGCAGGAGAGCTTTAATCCTCGGGCTGACCAAGTTATTCTCTCACAAGATCCAGTGGAGGACAGGACAGACATGCCTGGAGGATGTCCCTGCAGCCTCTTTCCTGCTGTGCTGGTTTCTAAAGGCCCTCAGCTCTCCCCACGCTGCACCTTCAGCCCATGCTGAAGGCACAAAGGGCCCTGCCACGTCCTTTGATGTGTGATTGTGCCATGATGGGGAAACTTTACAACAAAAAGCTGCTAAAGCCTCAATCCAGCCCCAAACCTGAGCCCTGCATCTCCCTGATGTCTGTTAATGCCTCTCAGCACACTGCATGGTCTGGACTACAGGATTCCTGAAGATTCCACCCAGCCTGTTTTTCTTTGATCCTTCTAATTCCATATGGAGGCAGAAACTTCCCATCTCAATACAGATATAACTCCAGCCCCTTTGGCAGCTTTTCCAAGCTCCATTAGAGCTTCATAACCCTGAATAAAGCGGAGCTGGTTTAGCTCAGTCAATGGACTGCAAAGTTCCATCACTTGATTTAATCTCCTTTGCAGAAGTGCAGTTCCCCTTCTGAAGCCCTGCCTGTCTAATAGGCAGATACTCTGCTGTGTCCTGGTCCTGTCTCCTCTGATTACAGCAACACACACAGCCTAGGGAAGTCCAGGAGGAGAGTGGAGACAAAGCAGCAGAGGGTGCATCTCCTCAGCAAGGCTGCCTTAAATTTATCCTCGTGGTTTTGAAGGTGTGAAACCACAGAGGAGAAGAAGGGGGAAGAAAACAAAAGAAAAGAAGCCGCTTTGACACATTTACCCCTTCCGAGGTGAGTTGACTGTGAGGTTAAAACCTACTGGGACCATCCCTGGACAAACTGAGTACACCCTGAAAGTTTGTGCCTTTGAGAAAACACTTCAGTATTCGGGAGCTACTAAATAACCTCTCTGCAAGCACATCTCTTTGGTTCTCTCAGAGGAGGCAAACACCAAGAAACTGCATGGGCAAAGGGCTAAATAAACCCCCTGGGTTATTTACTGCAGGAAGGCAAAGTCTGGGATCCCTGGCAATGCTCCACCCTGGAGCCAACACAGCTGGGGCCCTGCCCCTCCAGGTGCCACGACAAAACCAGTGTCTGCCAGAGCGGGAGGCCCAGACAGGAGGGAGGAGCTGGCACCTGAATAGTGCCCCAGGGCTTCGGCTCTGAAGAGTTAAAGAACCAGAGGAATCTTACCCAAACCCATCAAATAAATAAATAAATAAATAAATAAATAAATACATTCAAAAAACCTAAGCAGCAGCTCTCACAGCAAAAATGCAGTTCCAAAATTAATGAGATTTTGATACCCCCCCCCTTTAAAAATGGAATATTTCCATTTTAAAATGCACGAAGACTAAAATCTTCATAAATATCCTATTAAGAAACTTCTGATGCTGTTTCAGAGTTCCAGCTGAAATACAGTGCATGAAGGTTGCCATAGCTACAAGCAAATTTTTAACTGTTTTTCATCAGAGCAGCTGCAGTGTCATGCAGAACCGAGGGGGAAGTGGGGAAGCTGGAAGGACTCCGACCAACTTTAAGCTCCTAATCGAGTGACTGAGATTTCACAAACATTACACATTACAGAAACTTTTAATGTGCTTTCTGCTTTTTAAAGAAAATACTGCCCTTTGTTGTTTGGCAGCACCCCAGCAAATGCTGCCAGCGCTGTGTGAGACCTCAGTAAGGGAAGAGCTTCATTTCCATGCTGGAAAACAGGAACATTTGCCCTGCTGGGGTCCAGCCTGGTCGGGTGCCCAGGCACTGAGGGATGTGCTGTGCCCTCTGAGGGGCATGAACTGCTGCCCTGGCAGCAAGGGGCTTAAAAATGCCTCAAGAGCCACGGATTTCCATACCTAGGAAAAACCCTTCCTTGCCTGAGCTTGCCCAGGAAAACACAAGAAGGGAAAGGTGGAAAACAAGTGGAGGTGCCAAACGTTGGCAGGAGGCTTTTGGGGTGGGGGGTCATTGCGGGGTCCTGCCCCCGGAGGTGTTGGGGGGATTGGGTGTCAGGGGGTGTTTTCCTCTCCTCTAAGGTCTCTCCCTGGCTGGAACGGGCAGAGCAGCCTCCTGTGCCCCAGTGCCAGCAGAAAATGGACCTTCCTGCACTGCAGGCACCGTTCAGAGCAGGGCTGAGCTCTGGGCAGCACAACAGCCTCCTTTCAACCAGTAACACTAACTGTGGAAAAACTCCGAGAAAACCTCAGATAGATTCATTCTGTGTCCTCAGCCAAGTAGGTCTCTGTGTCCCAGACTGTAAAACAAAAATAAATAAAGAATAAAATTTCTCACAGGAATGCCAAGAGCTTTAACTCCACCACAACAGGAATTGAATTGCTATCTCTAGACAGTGGGAATGCTTGGCTGGGTTTGGGTTTTTTCCCTAAACAACAAATTAATGATCATTATTTAATACACCATTGTGAATCTGCAAGAATCATCACAGTGATGATTATTTTTACACAAATTGGTTCATTTATCTGTGACCTGCTCCTCAGAGGTACCTCCACAGCACAGGGGAGGTGCTGCCTGTGTTGGGCAGTGATGCACAAAGGCTTGTGCTGCTCTGCCATCACCTGCACAGCAGTGGAGTTTACAGGCAAGGAACAGATATAAATCCATGCAGACAAATCTTCTGGGCAAGGTAATTTTAGTCCAAATCTGATTTTAAAGTTTCCTTTGGATCTGAAAGTGAAACTGCTTCCCTTCCAGATGACTGTATGTTTGTTCCAAAATGCTTTGTGGGGTAAAAGAGAGGAAAAACAAAGGGGAGGAAAGTCAGAAAAATCTTTAACAAATTTTAGATAAATGACAGAAACACCACCACCCCACCCCGTCATAGCAGATTCTTCTAACAATTTACATTCCTTGTCTAATTCCAAGTCCTCAAGAAAGTGTCCAAGGCCAGGTTGGACAGGGCTTGGAGCAACCTGGTCTGGTGGAAGGTGTCCCTGCCCACGGCAGGGGTGGCACTGGATGATTTTCCCCTTCCAAAAGAAACCATTCTATGAAGCCTCTCAGTGCCTGGGAGAGACCCTGGCAGAGCCTGTTCTGCTGCCTTTGCCCAGCACCCTCCCCAGGCTAGCAGTCAGTGATCAGAAAATGGAAAACAGGTTAGAGTACCAGAAAGACAACCTAGCAAATATCTTTCATCATGTGGATTTTAAAAGTGTCTCTTTACCAGTGTGAGAACAGCCTCGTACAGCAGAGGGAGGGAGGGATGCCAGTGAAGAGGGAATTCTATCCTGGACTCCATGTATCCTGTCAAAGGGACAGACCTTCCAGCATGTCTTTAGCTATTAGCTTTTCCAATGCAGAGATTTTTTTAAAGGAAAGAAACTGAAGATAAAAAAAGCACAACCTGCTGCATGGTTGGGCTACCAGAAAAACAGATTGTGAGTCACTGCAAACCGGTGACCTTAGTCAGCACATTGCAGCTCCAGAGCTTTGAAGCCCTGCTGTTCCTTTCCCAGGGCAGATGAGAGGCTTGTCAGAGCTGTAGTTTCCATATATACACATGCACACTCATGCTCACAGGAAAGTGCCATTTCTCTCGACTGTGCAGACATCAGGATTGCTGAACCTGACATAAGCTCCTCATTTTCCTGGAAGCAGCAAGGGATGCTAGCCAAAAAGCTGAGCCACAGGCAGCACCAGCTATCTTTTCTTGGAGTAGCAAAGGGCAGCAGCACAGAGCCACCTCCAGGAGTGTGCAGTGCACAGCCACTCCTTGGAAACCTGTGCTGGGAACCCACCCCTGCAGCCCACACTGACACCTCATCAGCATTCCCTGGACATCACACACCCAACAGGGAATGCAGAGGCTGAAGGAGAAGCTGATGGTGGGAGGCAGCAGGAGGGAGCAGCATTAATGCCACAGCTCACCTGCAATGTGAAACCTGCCAACAACACCCCCAGACTGTTCCTGCTGCAGCAGCTCCTCTCTCACTGCTGCTCCATTTGCTTCCATTCAGCTCTGGAAGCAGCACACAGGCCCCTCCAGCACACAGGAGGTTGGGTTTTTATCACAGGTTCAAGCACTATCTTGAAGCAAGGAGACCAGAATCCCAGGGGATGAGCTACAAAAACAAATAAACAAATGGGAAATAAAAAAATAAATACAAAAGGAAAAACAATTATATGATCCCACAATATACAGGGGGAGAAAAGCCAAAAAAAAAACAACCACAAGAAACATGCCCTGAGAGAGGCAGGGAGGGCTCAAGGAGCAGGAAGGGGAGACAGAAGGTGAGCCAGGGGAGGGGGAGCAGCAAACCACACAGGCAGGGGCAGTGATGACACAGGGCTGTGCTCATGCCAGAGGAAGGACGTGAGTCTTTGTCCTCATTTGTTTGTTGTGAGTAGTAAGCAGAAAACCACAAGTGAAGAGCAGAAAGCATGCAAAGATTTCAGGGCTGCTTCTCCATTGGAAGTGTTCATCTGTAGGCAGCCCTACTGCTCTGCCAGAGCTGGGCTGGGGGGATCCAGACCAGAATAAACACACTGAGACCTGTGAATAAGCACCAGAAGGTGGCAGAGATCAGCTTGAAAGAGCCATGGAGAGGGGATACCATTTTAGCAAATGCTTTACTTGCCCCAAAAACAAGGTTCAAATCTATGGCAGCACTAACAAATATAGCTGAATTCACCTAAAGGGTTTTTCAAGAGGAAGAAAAATAGAATGAAAAATCAGTTTCACTCTGAAATGAAACATTTGGAGATATGGAGATAAATCCTTCAGAAGAGATGCAGTCATCAGAGTTGTGATGCTTCAACTTCTGCTGCCATAGCACAGAGCTGGATGATTCAGTAAGAACTTGGCTCAATTAATCCATGACACACTGTACATCTCACAGAGCAGTGGGGGATGAGCCACTGAGTCACTTTACCTTCAGCAGTCTGACCCTGCACTGCCCTGTGCAGGCTGGAGCTGTGAGCTGGGGCACCCTGAGGGCTGCCCTGCTTACAGAAGCAGAATAAACTGGTGTATTGCCAGGCAGCAAAAGGAGACAGGCAGAAGGTACACTGCTTTGAAACCACGTGCTGAAAATACTTTGTATTCTGCTGGAAGGGCACAGCAGTGTCAGCAGGACAGTCTGGGATTTGAAAACTTATCCAGTTTAAAGATCCCAAGAATGTCCCAGAAGCAGCTGCCTTGTCATGCAAGGTTCAGAGGTAACTGCAGAGGCCTGGAGCTGAGGAAGAACACCCTGAAACCTTGGGCACTGCAGGGCTGAAAGGCAGCCTTGCTTCTGCTTGCACAATAGCTCTGTACCTGTTCATTCAATCTGTGCCCTCACCCAGCAGCAATTGGAGAGCTCAGAAACATCCAGGCAGCTGGGAGAGAAAAAAGCCTTGAGAGTAATGAACTCTGGGAACAGCTTTTTCCTTCACCATTTCCCACACAAACAGCCACGGTCAGAACACGGTCAGAACTTGCTCAGGACACAAATACCAACTCCTGTGACTGTTTTCCTACCTGCAAGGCCACCATCCATGGAGATCTGGAGCTCAAGGCTAGGCAGAGGTCTCCTGCCTTTCACTGGCCACAGCAGTCCGTGGCACTGGGGAGGTTCAGCGCTGGACAGACGTGGCTGTGAGATTTTGGGTAGAGATATCCCACGTGCAGTTCACCAGAGGTGTGGTAACCTGGGGTGTGAGTGTGCAGGGAGTGAGGAACCACACCTGGGGGTACACACAGCTCACCCTCCCTGCACCATCCCAGGCAGGACCCATCAGCACAGTAACAGCCCTGGATCTGCTGCCCTGCTCACACCATGGGGACCTGTCCACCCTCTGGGATTGAACTCCCAAGCTTACTCTGAAACAACATCAACATGCTGTTGTTAGTTCATGACTCACTGCAGGCTCTTGAGGAAAAGCAAGCATTACTTACACCAGTGTTTGCTCCCTCACAGAGATGGGACTGCCAAGACCATCTTGATTCCATCCGTGGCCTTGTGTGGTCACCTTGCACTCCTCCTGCTGCCACAGCCTGGCCTTCCCAGGGAAGGGACTGCAGGAAGTTTTGCACCCTCAGCCATCTCATATCTCCCAGGCTGCCTGCATGTTGTGAAAGCGTCCATCTCTCTCTCTTCTTTTGCAGATTTTGCTAACTCTGACCTCGAACTTCATTTCCTCCTTCTGACAGGGATGATTAAGGAAAATTAAAAAAAAAAAAAAAATCAATATCATCCTTTGCTTTTTGTGTTTCTCCATCTTGTTTAATGGATATTCCCACAGCAGGAGCTGCTGGAACTGGTGAGCTCTTCCAAGAACTGTAATTTCTAGACTGGTGGGCACAATACATCTCAGACAGCCACAAAGAAACTCTTCAACCCTTAGAATACAAATTTATATGAAAATTACCTTAGTATGAAGGTACATCTGTATCCACAGGCAACAGTGATTATATCTGATTATTTTTAGTGAAAATACATATTCAGAATGAAAGGCACATGACAGTTTTAAGCTACTTAGCTGAACACGCCGTTCCCACACCTGTGGGATTTTAGTATTTCTATGCTTTTAAGAGCATTCTACCACAGAGATAAGATCAGTGCATGATCCACTTTACTGAGTTGGAAAAATGCAATTTAGGAAGATGTTATTATTGCAGGACAGCGGTGGAAAGCTCATTGGTAATCATAACTCTCTGTACGCTTAAAGACCACAATTATTTCCCTGATCCCTGAACGAAAAATTTTCACATAAGTCCTCCAAGAAAAAAGCCATTAACCTGTGACTTGAATGAATCCCCCTGTAAGGGGATGCTGGTGCTACTGAGCCTGCAAACAGCACACATCCCTGATTAGACTGGAGACTCCCTAATCCAAACCCTCTGGGAGCACATTACCATCCCCAGGAAAGAAAATCTGTGTTTCTGTGAGGGGCTGGTGGGTGGTGCAAAGGCACATTCTGTACAGTCACATCATCCATTGACAACGGGTATTTGGTACAGGACAAACCAAAAGAAACAAGAAGTGCACAGCAGTGGCACCCAAGGCAGGTTACAGCAGGTTATCAGCTGGCACACTTGGTGTTCAGCCAGGGAGCTCCAGGCCTTGCCTGGTCCAGAGCAGCTCACCCCAGCTGTCCTTGGGAGCACGGCAACGTTTGGGGACCATCATTCAGTCAGCAAGATCTCAACTTATGTGTGACCTTGATACCAGTGAGAGGGAAGAACAGAGCTCATTAAGCAGTGAGAGGCAGCCATCAGCTCAGAAAGGATTCAATGCCCATATAGCTATTTAACATCAGAGAGCCAGGCCCTGGCAATGAACCCTCCCTGTTTAAGTGATTCACATCAGTTCCTCTTCCTCTCCCACTTGCTGCTCTCACCAGCCAGAGGAGTCAGCGAATGATCAAGTGCTTCTTTGATCTCCTGTGTGTGTGAAGACAGAAATATCCAAGCTGAAGAACTGAGCCCCATGGGTCTGGCAGCAGATTCAATTACAACCCATGGAATTCAGTTCTCAAAGCTGAGAATAAATGACACTCATTTTAGAGCTGTCCCGACGCCCGGCAGCAGCTCCCAGTCCTGCTGGCTCCCTCCAGGCCTGGCCTTCTTCCAGGGGCTGTAAAACCTCCTCTGCAGCCAAAGCAGCCCTTCCCAGATGCACAACAATGGCTCCAGGACATATATTTTAAAAAATAGACCGATTTATATTTTGACATGGGAAGTGGCCACACACACAGACAGAATGTGCCCTAACACAGAGCAGAATGCCTAGTACCAAAAAAAGAAATGTATGGCCAAGGAGCATAACAGAAATTCAGAATTTCAGATAGGTGAGTCTCAGCCATGTTCTGCTTCGACTCTTTAGCAGCTCCACATGTGACATTCTCTATCCTTTCAGTGTCGTTCCAGTGTCACTCCCTCCCTCTGAGAGCTCATTTACTCAAGGATTAAATTCATGCATTTGCAAACAAGAAGACAGCCCATAAAATTATATTGTTCTGCCTTTGCAAGAGCAGTGAGGAGGGAAGTCTTTTCAAGAGGCCATAAATCTACTTCTTGAAAAAACATTATTTTTTCCTTTTTTCAGTAAGGTCCCTCAGCACCTCATAGCTTGGAGATCTTATTACACCAGTTAACTATTCCTACAGGAAAGACACTTAATAGACAATCACCATATAAAATTTTACCGCTACACTGAAAGGCAAACCTTTTCAGAGTGATTAGGTCACGTTAACCACCTGAAGACTATGCTTCCATATTCTTCTTTTGAATGAAATATGTTTAACAGGAAAAGAACATGTAGATCCTAAAGCCATCAAGTTAATGCAGTGTGTAAATTCTCTGCATTTTCCTTATCATCCCCTACTTTTATTCTCTATGTTGGCATTACAACCTTTCTTTTTAATACATCTACATTTGTCTGAACATATAACCAAAGGGTGACATTTTCGTGCTTTTTAGCCAATCAATGACCTACTGCAGCTTCACATGAAATCCAGATACTATCCAAATGAGCTCATCGTGGGTGGTAATTAATTAACACCAATGGGAGCTTGAAATAACGTATAAATATGGTCACAATTCATTAGGAGCATAAAACATCTTCTTCATCCTTATTTAGTCAGATAGATTTTCCCCACAGCTCATGGAAAAAATACATATCTCAGCCACACCTGGTGAGCTGAAACAAGAGGCCAAAATGGAAGATGAAGTTATTCTGGAGATTCTGAGGTCCATAATGCCTTCAGCCCTGCAGCTACACAGACACTCTCACTGTCCCCACACCAGAAAGAAAAGATTAAAAAAAAAAAAAAAAGATAAAAATAATTTGGAATAGTTAATTTGTATATGGAAAAAAAAAAAACATCTCATGATGAATCAGATCAGCCCAAGCACGTATTTTGGGCTTGCCAGAAGCAAGTGCATTTATTCCCAAAATGCTTTCTGAAGCTCCCAGTTATTTTCTGGCTGCATTTTTAATTTCAAGCCATAGTTACATTTCTAGTGCCAATGTCTATGTCACAAATAACAAAGATTCAATTTCCTCTGCTGTAGAATTATTCCACTCTGCTTATCTTGAGGTTCAGTTCTCTTGTCTCCATTTTAATCATATTTTCCAACACAGTACTTTGTGCAACAGACCATTTTCCTTCGTGAAAGATAAAAATGATTGCATATTCCATTTCATTTTTTTGACCTAAAACTTACTGATTATTTCTGCGGGTTTTTTTCACTAAATTTGAGAAAAAATACATGGCAAACTAAATAAAAGGCATAAATCACTAAGAAAAACAATATTTACACCATCACCCATCTATATACATTGCAGATAGTTAAAACACTAATAACAAAATAATAGAAAGTTATTTCACATTTTTAAAAAGTTCTGGCCATCAGCAATAATAATAAAGACCTCTAATACTAAGAATTAATTTTAGTAATCACTATAGCATATATTTACAGCATAGTAACAATATAGTTTCATTTATACTCAGCCATAAAAAGTCACAGCCCTGGAGGCAATTTCAGCAAGTTTTATCTATTGAAAAATACAAACTTTTATGGCCTCCATCTTTTTTTTCTTTTTTTTTTATAACATATTTTCAGCTGACAGGGTGGGACAGTGCAGGAGAAGGCAAACAGCCTAAACCACATTTTGCACATTGACACAACTGCAGTAACAGCTGCACTAACAGTGCCCAGATGGTGCAGGGGAGCTGGAAAGCCAATTTTCAGTGTGCTGACAAGGGCAGTGAGAACTGAGAAGCTGAAAGCCTGTGGAACTCTGTGGAACTCCACCTCTCCCCACTCTTTGTAATCTCAGCAACAAATTTTTCCAGTAAACCGACAAGGAGTTCCACCCCAACTGACCAATGCTGAGGACAAAGGAAAGGACCCACCTGTCTGAAGGCAGAGCTGTCCCAAACCAGGGCACTGCCTGCCCTGATCCCCGTGCCCAGGCAGGTGCTGGAGCCTCCAGAAACCCTCCCTGCACCTTTTTAACCCAGCAGGGAATTCCCCTTGGAAACTCCACCACAGAAAAGAGTGGAGGCTCCTCCATCCCTTTTTTCCGGGCTGCAAACCAAATTTGGGGGTTCTTAGATAAGCTCAGAGCACACAGAAGGAAAAAAATTTAGATAAACCATCGTCAAAAAAGTGAAGGATCAATGTGATAGAAAATCAGGTCTAGCCAGTCAGACCCCTTAGCTGCAATCAAACACTGCCCTTCCAAAATCACTGGCATTGGATGGACAGAGAAAGATCCATACTTCAATGAACTCATATCCTCTCCCTGTTTAAATAGCTGTTATTTAAGTGGGTTAAGATATAAAGAAAAAAAATGAATATACATAAATCATAACACAAGGAAAATATTAATGCATATAATGCTACCCCCACCCCTTATTTCTGAATTCCATTGGATTTGGAATAAAATCACTGGAAGGACAAGAGAAAAAAATTCCTGCCTGGTGAAGAGAAGCACTAGAAAATGTGCAGATACAACACAGTATTTATACAACGGTATTTAAAAGTAATTCCAAATTTCTCATTGCTTTAGCATAAATACCACTCAAAGTTATTTCAAACACCATCTTGTTTATGTTGCTGTTTACAAAACGTAAATCCGTCAGAGCTGACAGAGTTACTCTGAATTAAAATGGGAGGAATTGAGGAAGAATTTGGCATTTTGATTCAATCTGTAATGTACAATTTACCTTTCAAGTATACACAGCATACTGGCTCTCAGGCAGAAGATAAGCAGCTAATAAATCAGCTTACATTTTTTTCAGCTCTTACTCACAGTGGAATCCCCAAAATTCATTTTATTTTATCTTTTTCCCACTCTTCAGCTTTTTCATTTTCCTTCCTCCTCTTCAGTCACCACAGGTTCACGTTTCTCGTTTTCTGTTTTCCATCTCTCAGCTTTGTTCTCTACAATGGAAGGACAGACAGACAGACAGACAGGGACACAGGCACTGCCAAGGGAACCACCTTGGACACCCACATTCAGGAGCATCTGATCGCCCCTCAAGAACATTTTCACTTTATAAAGGGGAGGGAATCAAACCTCATTTGCATAGGGGGTCATTCCATCTCACAGGGTGGTGGCTCTGGAAAGTCCCTTTCTGATTCCCTGGCTGATGAAGGGCCAGGCAGGTCCCACTCAGGGGGGAGGTGAGAACTGCTGTGCTGACCCTGAGAGAGGGGCTGACACCAAGGGCTCCATCCACCTCACTGGAGACCCAGCTGGGACATCTGGGTGCTCTCTGTCCTCAAGGTTTCAAGGCTCAGACCCAGAGCTGAGGAGCTGGGTGAGAGAAACCCCCGTTGTGCAGGAGGAAGCTCTGGTCAGGTGCTCGATACTTGGGCTTCCTGTGTGCACAGTCCGCGGTCCCATCCGGGGAAATCCTGAAAACATCATCAGCTGCCTGATAAGCTCTTCAGCTTTCAAGTACATACTGATTCAGTTTCGATCAAAACTTCATTTGAGTACAGTTTTAAAGTCTAAATAAAAAGCAAGAGAAGAGATTAGACTTGCAGTCTAACATCTCAGGTATCCAAAATAGTGTGACTGATTAATACTGGCATAAACAAATCTACTTCTCCATACCTGCATCAGGATGCTCAGAGCATGCATTCAGCTTATTAAAAAGGTGTGGAATTACATGCCTGGCTAATTAAATGCCTTTATTTATCCCCAAACAAATAACACAGCAGAGGCAGCAGCACGGAATGCTTACTCCACCCCCATGCTGTTCACCACTGACTTGAGGCAGGTTGTTCTGAGAGAGGGATTGTCTGAAACTCTGGTGCCCACTCACCCCATGGTCTTCTCCAGCAAAGCTGGCACGTGTGACAAGCCAAGCAAGATGCCACTACAGCCCTGAGTGCAGCACTCCCAGAAGCAGTGTGTGGTCAGGCAGTGCTTTCTGAGGGCACTAAATCACAGCCCAGGCATCGTCACCACCAGGCACTTCCAGCTTCTCTGTTTACTGCTGTTCACTGCCCTCTGCAGCAATAGAGGGCTGACTTCCTTCCTTCCCTGGGGAAGATGGTGCTCCCAGAAGGGGGACCTGTCCCCAACCAGTTCAAACCTTTTCATGCAGGCATCAGAGATAAATCAGGTCCTGTGTATAAAAACCCTTGCATAGAAACAGAGCCTTCAGAAAGCAGAGTAGGCATATAGTCATTTCTTGCATGATTTCATAAATCATTCATCCCTGCTGAAAGTATTTCTTTGTAACAGACAGTGAGATAACACCATGAGTTATGAATTCCAAGAGGAGCTGGTGCTTAGTCCCATTCAAAACTACAGAGGAATCCAAATTACTTCTGAAGAAATTAGAATTTCTTCCTCAATACTGTTAAAAGCAAACTTTCACATGATTTCTCTTGAAAGCTGAGTTCTGTGGGTCTATTTCTGTGACACAGAGCCTTATACAAAGAGATATATATATTATTTTTTGCTTTTGGGCATCTAGTTGTCTGATTTCTTTCAGCTGAATTGACTTACAAATTTTATGAGCTCTCCCTCTGATTTCTGTCTCATTGCTTTAATAAGCAGTACAACTGATTGAAAAGAGAATAGGCTGATAAAGAAGGAAACTAAGGAAATAGTTCATAAATCAGGCACCTTTCATAGACCACTTTGCACATTTACAGAAGTTATGGCCCTATCACAAGGTAGGATTTGATTAGCCATTTCACAGCCCACTCTGATGGGCATATAAATTAGGACACTGTGCTCCTACCTCTTATGCAAGCACTGAGGAGCTGGTGGGCATGCTGGGGCAGCAGGGTGCAGAGGGGTGGTAGAAACAGCTCTTCTGTGCACTCCTGATGGCCTGTGCAGCCTCCAGAACCAGAGCTCTGCTCGTGGACAAGCTCATGAGGGAGGGAGGGACACGCCAGGACAGGAGAGCTGCAGCCACCCTCCAGGACATGCTTTTCTGCACTGGGAAGTGTTCCCAGAAGGAAATGCCTGCAGAGGGTCATGCAGAGGCATTCACCTTCCCCCCAGGAGTCTCTTTGTGTACGTGGGTGCACATCCACGCACATATTTCTTTTCCTGAAGGAGGAATTTTGCTCCACAGTTGCACAGAGGGCTGGGGTATTGCCAGAACTGCCCCCAGCTTTGCTCAGTGTCCCCCACAACAGCCAGAGTATCTGCCCTAGTGCCTTAAAACCCCACCAGAGTTGTTCTACTCAGGTTTATCATTCTCTTCATTATTTTGCTGTGACTGGCTGTAACATCTGTGAAGGCAAGGCTGCGAGAGCTGGTACAACACAGATGCCACAGACCACAGCACACCCAGAGTCTGCTGGCACAACTGCATCCTGGGCTCCCTCCCCTCTGCTGCCCAGGACAAGCCCTGGGCTTGCCTGCATCCTGCCCTGGTGACAAGTGGTGCTCCCTGCCCTGAATGCAGCATTTCTGTGGGTGAAGAAACTCCACTGCTGCCTCATCAGGCAGCTCGAGGGGAAAGAAGTGCTGCAAAGTGGTGCCGGGCAGCACAGCACAGTGAGTGTCATGGGCTGCAGAAATGGCTTCACTGGATGCTCTGCAGGCAGAAGTCAGAAAACAGGAAGGTTTCAAAGGAGTTACAAAGGCAGGAAGTGAGTCAGCCCTAAGCAAGAGGGACAGCAAAGAGCAACCCCTTGTACTGCAGACACCACAGCCCCACAGCACTGTGGCAGGAGTTCTGAGCTGCATTTTGGGGAAGGCACTAAAGAGGCCCTGGGGTACCTCCAGGCACACCAATTACATCTAAAAATAGAACCTGGGTACGAAGTCACACAGGCAGCTTTGAAAATGATACTTTAGATATCTGACAGTGTTGCCCATCACAAAAGAACATTGCATTCCTGGTTGCAGTACCAGAAAAAACACTCAGCCCTTGAGCCTGGACAGTCACACGGGCACTGAGACCCTACACTGTCAACAACTCCCCACCAACTTTGGCAGGTTCCTAAACAGGGTAAAATACTTAAAGAATGAGCTGTTCCTTGGTAAGTGAATGGGGTTTGAACATGCTGGTCTCTCTCAAGCATACTGCTGAAGCTATTAGGAAGACAAATCACATTTTACTCTCTGTATTAATCAGAAGACTAGGATGCTAGTTCCAAATGAAGAAAAAACGTGGACAAGGACAGACAGAACTGGCTGAGTTCCAGCACTAGAAAAGGCCCTTGCCCCTCTGATTTTTCTGATAACCTTCTGTAAAGCAGCAAACCACTGGCTGCCTAACCAGAGGCCACATGAGGGCACTCTGCAGCCACTTCAGTGTCTTGCTTACAGGCACTTCGATGTAAAAACAAGCCTGAACTTGTTTCCTCCCAACTTGTTAAAACTGATGGAGACAAAGATGCATTTTGTCCCTTTCTTTTATAGTGACTGTTGCTTAACTCCTGTGTCTGGTAGACTGTACCCATCAACTTTGATCTCAGTAAAGGCAGACAAGTCAAGAGTCAAAAACTCTTAAAATGCAGTTAAGGATCAGCCAAACCCTGAAGTCTCTATATAGAATTTCCTTTACCTGTATCTTTTATCTGTTTCGTTTGATATTTCTGTGAATTCTTTGAAGTTTCAAAACAGCTCCCAGCCACTGGAGCCACACAGTGCTGTGACAATTAAAACTAGTCTAAAGCTGCATGAAAACCCAGCATACACCACCTCAGACAACCACCGGGGAGAGCAAACAAGTTCAAATGCAAAATGCTGGAGGAACACCAGCTCTAGTGCTTGATTGACACTACATTGGTTTAAACCCTTGCATGTGTTTTAAAGGACCACATTATGCAAAGTGAGGTCAGGTGGAGCTCAGTCTATCCCAGCCAGGTAGTCTAACCAGCAGGTACCATCCTGGATGTGGTTCACAACAGTGTATTAGTCTTGCTTACCAGCTTACCCAGGCTCTGCTTTGACTGCTGGTCAGACACCTCCTCCAAAGCACTACTCACACCTGGAGCCTACTGAAAATGAACAAGTCTGGTATCATGCGTGTTAGATTAGCTTTTATTGAAATACAGAACCACAGGAAATTTAAAACCCATTACAACATTCCTGCTCCTCATAAAAGTCAGCTGGAAATGGTGGCAGCTCGGGGAAGTGTAGTTTTTCCAGGCTAGCAATGAAGTCAGCGTGTGCTTGCAGCAAGCCTGAAGTTAGAAATAAATCAAATCAGTGCCTCAAACTCAGTGTACACTAACACAAGTCAGCTCCCAGTAGCTCAGCATAAACCTCCTGAACGACCAAGGGTCATACCGTTTTACAGTATGACCCCATCCCACCTAGCTGATAGTTTGCAAAGCACCACAAGAGACTGCTCAGTGAGCTGCTTTCCACTGAGACAGAGTTAATTTTCTTCCCATGGCATCATGCTCAGCATCTAAAGCTGGGGAAGAAGGAAGGAGTGCTATCTGGAGTTGGAGCATTTGTCTTCCCCAGCCACCATCACGTGTGATGGAGCCCTGCTGTCCTGGGGATGCTGAACACCTGCCTGCTGATGGGAAGGAGTGAATGAATTCTTTGGTTTGCTTTGCTTGATGCATGGCCTTTGCTTTAGTTAAAACTGATTTATTTCAAACCCATGAGTCATTTCACATTTTCTCTTCCAGTTCTCTTCCCCATCCCGCAGCAGGGGGGCCAGGAAGCAGCTGTGTGGTGCCATAAGTCAGCAGCATCACTGAGACCACTGCCTGTGCCAGCAGAGCTGAGCAGTTCCACTCAGCTTGACTACACCAGAGCTGTCTGCTGCTGGTGCACTGCTCTGGTACAGTTTAGACAGCTGGAGCCAACTGCCTTCCCTCCCAAAGCCCTGAGGAGCACTGTGTGTACTGAAAAGCATGCCAAGTTCCCACTTACTGGATGTAAATGACATCTCTGGAGTGAGGAGAGGGGTTGGCGTTTCCTCTACACGTCTGTGGTACGTCCTTGGGAATACCATGAGGGGAACACCACGCAGGTCGAGATTGCTCAGTTTGCACTCCTCAGGAACGTCGAAGTTATCAAAGTCTGTTTGAGAAAGACAGACTGAGTAAGTGTGCAGTAGCCTGGGAAGCTGCAAATTCTCCTGGACTGGATTAAATGGGAAGCAATTTAAAACAACACAAGGGGTATTTATTTGCAGTTACACCTCAGTTGTCCATGACATTCCCTACACTGACACTTATCCAAAGACTCAATTGCACAAGGTAACTGCTAACACAGAGCAGAAGCTTTTGGTGACTTCAGCAAGCACAGCACATGTTTCACCAACACCGAAGTCCCTGGCACAGCAGTTTTCACACACTCACATCCCCATGAAGAAAACTTTAAGGACACACTCTGAAGGACTGACAAAGCAAGCACCCTTACGTTTCAGAAAGACTCAGGAGAAATGCAATGCTGGCTTTGTGTGCCACAATAACTTGAACGAAGTCTTACAACAGTGCCAGCACTCATGGAAGCTTTATTGTTCATTTTAATAATTACACCAAGAGTTCTTACCTTGAGGATCAAAATGAAACATGTTTTCTACTTCTGGCCAATCTTCTTCAGACTCAGCACAATCTTCTTTACACTCTCCCAAATCTTTGTCAGGCTGTGAAGTACAGCTGTCTAATTCAGTCTTTTCATCAGTCTTAAAAAAAAGGAAAACACATTATTTGTGCTGCTGTATAATGTTTGTAGGGGCTCTCCTGTGCTGTTCAGGTCTACGCACCTGCCACACAGCCCTCAAGCAGGCCTACATGCTACAGCTTCAACACAAACAAGCTGGAGATGGGCAAGTGTTTCAGCAGAGCTTATGTAGTTCAGTACTACATACAGTGGCAACAAGTGGCTGCACTGGAATGTTTAAGCTCATAGTAAGCTGTTAGTATTTAACATGTGAATAAGGCATTAGGTGAGACTGTTTCCCCCAGAGCCATCTATGTAGGTGCACTACTCTGGCTGGAATAGTTATTTTTCTTCCTTGTAGTTGATATGAGACCATGTCTTGGATCAAGGCTGAGAACAGCATCAACACACAGAGCTGCTGGAGCTATTGCTGAGCAGCATTTACAGAGCCCAGGCCTCTTCTGCCTCTCACAACCCCAGCAAGGAGGCTGGGGGTGCACAGCTGACCCCAGGAGTGCAGAGGGACATCTCCATAGGGCACAGCAGCATGCTCAGCAATGACAACAGCCAAGTGTGCCAAGGCTGTCACTGCTCAGGGACTGCCAAGCATCACTCAGCTGGTTATGTTTTCCTTCGAGATTTCATTTATTAACTTGTCTTAATCTCAGCCCATGAGTTCTCACTTTTGCCCTTCCAGGTCTCTCACCCATCCCACTGAAGGAAAGTGAGGGAGCAGCTGTGTGGTGCTTAATCTGCCAGGGTTAAGCCACAACCAACTCCACGTTCCTCCCTCCCTTCCTGCAGCAGAAGGGTGTTGTACTCACTTTGACTGCAGTGCGAGGCTGCTTTTCCTGCTTTATCTCAGGCATCTTGCTCATGACTCCCGTAGCTGTATTCACCTTTCCAAGAGCCCTTCTCAGATGTGTGCCTTCAGGTACAGTGTTTACTTTTTTACCAAGAGCCTTTCCCCCAGGGTGAGACACGGCTGCAGATGTAGTGATTGCTTTGTTACCAAGAGCCTTTCTCCTAGAGCAAGTCATGGCTGCAGGTGGGAATGCTTTTTTATGAAGTGGAGTGCAAACT
>NW_020955556.1:811378-813919 GCF_003031625.1 Empidonax traillii
CCCCCCCCCGCCGTGTCCCGAGGGGTCCCGCCGACCCCCGCAAAGCCCCCCCGTCCCACTTGACCCCCTGACAGCCTGGGTCGCCCCTGTTGTGTACCGGTACGCCCCGACCCGTCCCCACCGACCCCCTCACCGTTATGAGCCCCCCTCACCCTCACAGCGCCGCTTTTAAAGTGGCGCCGCGCCTCCCATTGGCCGGTTCGGCCGACTCGCGGCAGCCCATTGGCTCACGGCTCGAGGGGGGGGCGGGCTCTCGTGGGGAGGCCCCGCCCCGGCAGTGAGGGGAGGTGGCGCGGGGCATTGTGGGACGGTGGCGCGGCCTGGCAGGTAAAAACAAGGATCGGGATCGGGATAAAACACCGGGATGGGGATAAAAGGAGCGGGGTAAAACACCGGGAGCGGGATAAAGGGGTGGGGTAGAACACCAGGATTGGGATAAAGGAACGGGGTAGGGCAGGGCGGGCCGCTGTGCGCTCCCGGCCGGTCGCGGCCTGGGCCTGGCCCTGGCTCCCGTTTGTCTTCCCTCATTGCCTTCCCTTATTGCCTTTTCTTTTTGCCTCTTGCAGGGGACGGAGCCGAGATGGCATCGGGGGCCGTAGCGAACGCCGCCCCTGTGGGGGGGGCGAGCGACGTGAGCCTGGAGGAACCGAAGAAGATGACGAGGGAAGACTGGAGGAAAAAGAAGGAACTGGAAGAACAGAGGAAACTCGGGAATGCACCTGCCGAGGTGGATGAAGAGGGAAAGTGAGTTTTATTAAATTGGGGCTAAAGTTCTGAAGTTCTAAAGCTGCTGCTTCAAAGTGCCTTTTTTCTGGTGTAGTTACACAGCAGTCAGGAGGGTGGCACAGGGTTTCTGCGTGAGTCACCGCAGAAGGAAATAGTTGGGACTTGGTAGATCTTCTTTTAACATTCCAGAAGGCAGATGCTCTCCCAAAAAAATGCAGGTTCAGTATTTATCTACTGTGAGCTATTGACAATTCTGCTAAAAGTCCCATTTATGCAGCTATTTACAGGTTGTATTTTAAATGTGAGTAAGGGGGAGCGTCCCTGTGTACCCGCGCTGTTCCCCTTCTCTTGTTTCTGCAGGGCTTGTTGCTTCTGAGGAGACAAATGTTGCTATTTTTGTGCTCGGTAACGTTACACAGAGTAAACCAGTTGCTTTGGAGTCAGGAGTTGAGGTGAATTAGGCAGCAATAAAGTCTCAGTGAAAGTCTCTGTTATCAGGTTTATTTTGCAGTGCATTCTACCAACTTCATTGTTTTATTTTCCCTCCTAAAGCTCTGAACTTCAGTGTGGGAGTTATTTGTTAGGCTGAGTTGCTGTGGGGTCTCTCCCCATGCCACGTGTTTGTGACACAACATCTTTTCCAGGGATATCAATCCTCATATTCCCCAGTACATCTCCTCAGTGCCCTGGTACATAGATCCTTCTAAGAGACCCACTCTAAAGCATCAGAGACCTCAGCCAGAGAAGCAGAAACAGTACAACTCCTCTGGAGACTGGTACAAACGAGGAGTTCAGGAGGTATGAGAAAAGGTTTTGGCATCACATAAAGATTTGTTTTGATTGCAGGGGGAAGTGGTTGATGGTTATGTGGGTCTGAGGGGGGCAGGAGCTGGGAACCCTCTCTCAGCAGGCAGATTGCAGTGTTTGGGGGGGGATCAGAACATTTGGGGTCTGGGTGGGTCACACCTGGGGTGTCACCTGGTGACTCTTGCCCAGGTTTGTGTAACTCTGCCCTCTGTGCCCCTGCCCAGAACTCTGTGGCCACGAGGTACCGAAAAGGAGCCTGTGAGAACTGTGGGGCCCTGACACACAAAAAGAAGGACTGCATGGAGGTAAACTGCACTTCTGTCCCTGGCTTAATGGCTTTGGAAACCATGGGAATGCTCCTCCTGGTGCAAAACAGCCGGCTGTAGGTCAGACAAAAAATACTGGCTTTGGAAAAGCTGTGCTGAAAATGGCTGTGAATGCTGAGATTGGAAACTTCTAAAGAAATTGTTTTGTGGGAAAAATGAAGGGGAAAAGTGATACTGCTTGGGGTGTTGTTGGTGATTTCTGTTTGTAAAAGGGTCTGCAGTAGTAAGTGAAAATGTTTAATGGGTCTTGTTAATTTGCATTAACTCAAGTGCTGCTGTGCTTGTCTTTCTGGGTCATGTCAACCAGAAGCCACCTAGAAACTGTTCTGATTGCTTTCTTAATTGTGGAAAATAGAATTAAAAATTGATGGGGTTTGGAGTCAGTTGTGCTACACTAAAATGCAGAACTACTTGCCTTTGTTTACAGTTCCAATGTTGAATGTAACTGGCTTTAGAGGAGCTTGATTGATAAGATTTTTAAAGGGATATCTGAGTGAGTAATGTATTTTAGCCTAATGGGCTGATGTAACCATCTTTTTCTCTTTCAGAGGCCCAGGAAAGTTGGAGCAAAGTACACAGGGATGAATATTGCCCCAGACGAGCACGTGCAGCCCCAGCTGATGTTTGACTACGACGGGAAGCGGGACCGCTGGAATGGCTATAACCCCGAGGAGCACATGAA